>NC_138517.1:4552198-4832198 GCF_000230855.2 Cajanus cajan | reverse complement strand
ATATATAACTAGAATGAAAAACTTCACTAAAAATGATTAATCAAATTTTTTAATAAAAATAAATTATCAATAAATTAGTAGATTAGTCATAATAACTAATATGATTAAAAAAATTGAAATTAATTACAGAGACTCTTATGTCCCAATGATTGTTGCATTATACCGTGTATATAAAAGAAATACTGCTTTTTTTTTCTCCACTTTTTTTTTTTTTTGGAACCATTGTACCTTAGTTATAAGTTATAAACTTATGACTGTTCCAATTATAAATCATTCATTGTTATTAATTTTTATTATCTCTATTTTTAAACTTATTATAATTTTTTAAATAAGAGTGATATTTTGTGTTGATATCCATATTTTTTGGACTTCTTTACTTCTTAACTAATATGCATATACAGAACTACCTCACTAACTCTTATCCTCACTTTTACATACATTTTAACTATCGTAAACTATTTATTGCACTTTATCTATTATATAGTTACCTTTATACCCTCTCATTTTTCTTATTTAACCTTTTATTTTATTTTAAAAAATATAGAGAGGCATATTTTTTCCCTAGTCTATACTTATTAATAAAAGGAATTGTAGTATATAATTACTTTTGATCCCTATTTTTTAATAAATTATTATATTTTTTAGAAACAAATTGTTTTTATATTTTATCTAATAATTATCTATAATCTTCTAATATACCCCGATAATGGTAATGCATCCGATCAAGTTTAAGTTCATTTATTTTCTTTTATAAGTTAGCATTTGTTAGCGCCAAGTGGGCCACAGAAGCTGTGTTGGCAAATTATAATGACAATGGGCCACAAGCAGATTAATGACGTACTGGATCTGACACTAAAATTAAACAGAGTTACTAAATAAAAAATTAAATTTTCTACTCAATTATAACCTACCAACATAGAACACATTTATTCTTAGATCTTCCTTTTTTACTTCAAAAATATTTTTAACAAACAACTGAGTGTGAATAATATTATACTCGGGTACATTAAGCATGTGATCAAGATTTTAAATTATAAGAAAATCTTATTGAAAGGAAATGACCTACCCATAAGTGATTAATAATTAAAAGATCCAAGTAGTTTTGAATTATTAAGTAAAGAAAATAGAAGTAACTTTCACTAAATGTTCTTAGAAGAGAAGAAAAAAGATATAAAAAAAAGTAAGGGAGAAATAATTATTAACTTTTATAATTTAATGATAAAGTTGTCATAAATAAAAAATAAAGACGATGGAAGGTTATAAATGTAATGATTCATCGTGATCCCTACACTTAGTGAAATCAAACTAAAAATAGTGAACTAAGATAAATAATAAAATTGGATAACTTATAAATACAAAAAAAAACATGAAAAATATATAAGAATAATTAAATTTTTAAATTTCCGTATTTATATAGTTATCCAAAACTATATCTCCTAGTGTCGGTCAAGCACAAAACTGCTACCCAAGGTGGTAACTCTAACACGAGGATCAAAACTTCTCGTCTCGCAGTGGTCACCTCAACTCCAAACTAGCTTTGACCTGCTCCCATACCAAGTACGATCATCGCAGTTCCAACACATGGAAACAGAAGGGTAAGCTAGAGTTTAAAAAAAAATAATCATACAAGTACAGACAATAGTCTATACCACACAATCATCCAACAATCATGAAGCAAAACACCACACACTTCATCATATTAACAATCATGCAATAAATGCATAACAATCATCATCACAAACAACCATACAGTTCAACATAAAAACCCAACTCATTCATACAACTTAGAAGCAACTCTAATACAACAACAACAACAATATACAACTTAATATTTAATGCGTCGTCACGCATGTACAACTGGAAGATCTCCAACAATTGAGGTTGAGCAGTCTAGGTGGCATAAACCCTACCGAATCCAACGTTTGACCTATCTCAACCAGGTCAAGTATAAAACAGCATTAGGAACTCCAAAGAGAACCAAGTATAGACAACAATAGGTAATTGCTCAGGTGTGCCACTTAGACTCGGAGGTCTAGTTCTACTATCAGGATAGAAGGGTTTGAGTATGAGCCTACCACGGCCTTGGCTAGCCTCACCAATCCACATATGTGGAGTTAGCCCACCCACTGTCCTCCAAGTACCACGCACCCTCCAGTACCTAGTGAAATACTACATCTCTAACTAGATACCTTACTCAAATTGGTCATTCAACCATTACATGGATCGACTATTTCCATGTCGCCCACACAGTACTAAGGGATTCAACTTTAAAACAACTTTCAACTTTAAAAAAACTTTCAACTTATCACCTTAGTACTATGTATCTCAACATAGGACATATATCTTCACCATATGTCCCCAACTTTTCAACACAACAATAATAGACACCCTAACAACTTTACAACAATAAATATCTGGCCGCTTGTAATCGGTATAGCTCGACCTGGCCCTAATACCGTGGTCGCTTTATACACGTGTTCCTCGACCTTGCCCACACACGGGATCAACTAAGTCCTAGAGGAGAACAACACAACGTCCACTCCAAAGGACAACTTCCCAAGAAGGGTTTTCAACAAATTGGCCTCTCAGAGCACCACAACTATCTCAATCCACACAATGGGATGAGCAACTTCGAAAACATCTCCCCTAGTCCTAGTGATCAACAACTCATCATCACAGCTTAATAAGCTTAACAACTTAAACAACATACAACTTTTCAGTAATAGACATCTTATCAACAATAGACAACTTACAACATGCAAACAACTTAATTAAACAACTAGTCATTACAATATCAACTTAATGCAACTTAACAACTTTATAAACAACTTCAGCAATATACAACATATTTAAAATTCATTTATCATGTCAACTTATATAAACAACATAAATCAACTTAAGCACCCAACAACTCAACTATTTCAACAAAAGAACATCATGCATAAAGCTTCCCTAACTCTCCTGAAATTAAACAACCTACATTCTAGCTTCCCTCACCTGAAGATTGGCTCAAAATAGCCAATAACTGAGAAGAAGTAGAATTCCCATCCGAAGCTCAACCCAGAACTTCAATCCTCCCTAAGCAAGCTTCCTAAACTGAATTTCAAGAAAAGACAGAAGGCATTAGTGATCTAGAGGAGAAAAGGAATCATACAGAGAAATTTGGGAGAGAAAGGAGCTCACAGACCCATAGTCTTTCTCTCTAAAACTTCTCTTTAAAAACTCGTTCTCCTCAACTGCCCCCAACCCTTATTTATAGAAGTTCCGAAGTGGTCAGAACGGCCTGTTCCGAATCCGGAATGGCCCGTTCTGCACCCCTTCATCATGGGCAAAAATCACATGCAGAACGGCTCGTTCTGAAATCAGAATGGCCCGTTCTCCATCCAGAACGGATTGTACTCCTTCCGGAACGACCCGTTTTGGTGTTTGCAACGGCCCGTTCTCCTTCCAGAACGGCCCGTTCTCAACTACATTTTTCAGGTCAATTTAGTAGTTTGGAACAGCCCGTTTCAGTTTGGAAACGGCCCGTTCTGGGCTACTAAATCAGCCATATTGGTTTTTTTTACGTTACAATAAAAATAATATACCCCTCCCCTTTTATAATGATAGTAAAAAAGACACATCTTAATTTTTAAAATAAAAAAAAATAATTGAATGAATTATTGTGTGTTATTATTTAGACAGTGTAAAAGGTCGTTTATTTATTTATTTATTTTTATAGAAATATATAAGGTGCAATGGTTCAATAAAAAATTAGAAACAAAAAGTATTTATATTATAAAAGAATATCTTTTCGTTGGTTTTCACTTTTGTTGTTGGAGACAATTATACCTTGAAACATACATTTTAATTACAATAAAATTGTTATATAGTGACACACACTTTATAGTGACTCTATACATGTCACTAAAAATTACTTTTACTTACACAATAACTACAATATATGTTGGTATATTATTACAAAGTGTGGGTATAGACTATAGTGACAAACAAAATATGTTGTTAAATCTCATTCAAAAATTAACACTAAAATTGTGTTTAACTATATGTCAAATAGACATATACCTACGTATATTGTACCTATAGTAACACTTTTTGAATGTCACTATAATATATAATGATTAAAAATGTAAATAACTATTTATTTACTTTTTTATTTTATTTTTCAACAAAGACATAAAGTATTTTTGTGTCTTATAGTTGGTTTATAATTGATATTGATTATATAATGATAAAGATTATTATTTTATCAAAAATTGTTAATTAAAGTGATTGAATACCTATATTTTTTAATTAAAAAATAGGATTTAATCTTTAACTTAAACATAAAATTGTAACTAGAAATACAATCTTATTTTTATAGAAGTTGTAACGTAGTAAGTTGGTTCAAGGTTAGTGGATGCTAGAGGGAAGAGTATATTAGGCTTTCTCTTAGAACAAAGCCTCATAAGCTCATTCTCAAAGAAATCTAGAGAAAAGTTTTAGAGAGGACTCTAGGTCCGTGAGCTCCTTTCTCTCCCAAATTTCTCTATTTGATTCTTCTTCTTCTTCTCTAGATCACTAATTCCTTCTGCATTTTCTTGAAATTCAGGTTAGGAAGCTTGTTACGGAGGATTGAAGTCTGTGGGTTGAGCTTCGGGGAAAAATCTTCTTCTTCTTCTTATTCTTGGCCGTTTTGAGCCAATCTTTAGGTGAGGAAAGCTAGAATGAAGATTGTTAGATTGCATGTGAGTTTAGGAACTCTATTGGCGCAAGAATTTTGAGAAGAAATAGTTGAATTGGATAATTCCTTATTTTCGGGGTTTCGAGAAACAATGGGGTTTTTGGATGATTTTGGTGTGTTGAGTGGTTGCATGTTGAATATGAGCTTGTTTTTTAGTTGTATGGAGCCTATGTACTTTATTTCATGGATTGCATGTGGTTGGATTTGCTTATTTTTAGGTTTTGAAGGAATTTTCGAAGTTTAGGAGGTTGCTGTTTGAATTTGCATCGGACGCATGTTCTTGGCGCCGAGCTTGCATTCATCAAAGACAACCATTTTAAATTCACGCCGAGTGCAAGGTTAGTCACGTTGGGCATGGGAGAACCATGTCGAGCGCGATATCAGATAGTGTGTAACGTAGCAAGTTATTTCAGAAGGCCCAAAAGCCCAGTATGGGTGATTCAGTAGCCCAGAACGGACCGTTCCCAAACTGGAAAGGGCCGTTCCAAACTACTAAATTGACCTGTAAATCGTAGTTGAAAATGGGCCGTTCTGGAAGGAGTACGGACCGTTCTAGAAGGAGTACGGGTCATTCTAGATGGAGTACGGGCCGTTCTGGAAGGAGTACGAGCCATTCTGGAGGGAGTACGGGTCGTTCTGGTTGGAGAACGGGCCGTTCTGGATGAGTCCCAGAACGAGCCGTTCTAATTTTAGAACCGGCCATTCTGCATGTGATTTTATACATAATGAAGGGGTGTAGAACGGGCCGTTCTGGCCACTCCGGAACTTCTATAAATAGGGGTTGTGTGGTTGAGGAGAAAGTGAAGTTTTTAGAGAGAAGTTTTAGAGAGAAGGACTTTGGATCTGTGAGCTCCTTTCTCTCCTAAATTTCTCTGTATGATTCATTTTCTCCTCTAGATCACTAATGTCTTCTGTCTTTTCTTGAAATTTAGATTAGGAAGCTTGCTTTGGTAGGATTGAAGTTCTGGGTTGAGCTTCAAAAGGGAATTCTACTTCTTCTTAGTTATTGGCTATTTTGAGCCAATCTTCAGGTGAGGGAATCTAGAATATTTGTTTTTTAGGTTGCATGTGAGTTTAGAAACTCAATTGTTGCATGAATGTTGAGAATCCATAGATGGATTGAAGAAAATCTCATTTTTGGGGTTTTGAGAAAAAGGAGGATTTTGATGATTTTGATGCATAGGTTGGATGCATGTGAGATTTAAGTTTATTTTGAGTCGTATGGAGCCTATGCATTGTGTTTTTGTGTTTGCATGTGGCTAGATTTGCTGGTTTGGATGTGAGTGTTTGAACTCTTTGATTGAGATTTAGGCCGGGCGCAGGTTGAGCGCGCCGGGCGTGGAAAAGCTTAGAGCTCTCAGGTTGGTGTTAGGCCAGGCACGAGCTAATTGTGTCGAGCGTGAATATGTTTATAAATAATTGATTTAAATTGATGCTTATGCATGTTTAAAGTTGAAGTTTTAGATCATGTATGTATGATATATGATGTATGGTGAGGTGTGATTCATATGTATGCATAATGATGATATATATGAATGTTTAAATATGATATGGCATGAATGTTCATATGTGTATGATTATTGATCATAATGGTGGTAGACCGTGTATGATGTATGATGCATTATTGCATGTGATGTCTTATGACATGTGTATGATTGTTGATCATGATGGTAGGCAGAACATGTATGATGTATGATGCATAATTGCATGTGATGCCTTATGGCGTGAGTCTAGCCTAGGACTTGAGGAGAGGAAAAATATTTTTGAATTGGAAGAGCTCGCACAGAGTCTCTTAAGAGTGGTGCTTGGATAGGCTACTGATATATGAGAGTGGTGCTCAGGTAGGCCACTAGATTTGAGAGTGGTGCTCAGGTAGGCCACTAGGTTGGGTGAGTCTCCTCTAAGTCCTTAGCTAGTGTTGGAGCAGGGTATGAGGTCGAAGGTTATTCCCTTAACCAAGTACTCGGGAAGGTGCGTGGATCCTTGTGGATAGTCGATGGGCGAACTCCACAATTGACTTGGTTATGCATGCCAAGGTCGTGGTAAGCCCGTACCCAACTGTGTTATACCTAACGGTGGATCTAGACTTCCAATTGTGTAAGTGACATCACCCGAGTAAACCTGAGTGAGGATTATATCCTATTTAGCTGTGACAGAACGGGCGCATTGGGCGTGAAAACTGTTGGAGTGATTTCGGTAGGACGGAATGTCACTTATACAGCTCTATTGTTAGGGAGATCTCCTAGGTGTATGCGTGACAACGCATTAGATGATTGATATGCATTGATATCTGTCATGAGATGCATTTATTGCATGATTATTATTATGATGAAGTGTGGTGTTTGACTTCATGATTGGTGGATTGTATTTTATGCATGAGTAGTATTGGATAGAGTGTAGGTTTGACTCTATGAACATGATTGATAGTTGGATGATGTATAGTATAGATTTTATTCTGTACTTGCAAGTCAGTGCTAGCTTGGAGTTGAGGTGACCACTACGAGACGGGGAGTTTTATCCTCGTGTTAGAGTTACCATTTCGGGTAACAGTTTTGTCTATGCTTGACCAGCACTAGGGAATATTATTTTTGGGATGACTGTATATATATGGTATTTTATTTTATAACCAAAAACTTAGTTATTTTCATTCTTATTTATACCTGTATGTATGAGTTATCCAACTTAATATTTCTCTTAGTTCACTAGCAGTAGTGCGATTCTACTAAGTGTAGAGACCATGGCAGGTCGTTACATAGTGACCATGTTTGGCATTTTATTGATGTGGCGTCGGGTGCAGGGTGGGCACGCCGAGTGTGGAGACCCTTAGAGGTCTCTGCCTGATTTGGCGCCAGGCTTGGAGACCCTTGGAGGTCTCTGCCTACAAGGACACTAGGCATGATAATTCTATGCCAGGCATGGGAGAACCTTATAGCTCTCAGGTTGGGTTCAGGCCGGGCGCAAACTGACTTGCGCCAGGCGTGGATATGTTTGATAAAATGTTAAATAATGATGATTGTTGTAGCATGATGAGTTGAAAATATGTTGATAAAATTGTGTTGTGGAGTTGTATAACATTAATTGAGATAGTATATGAGTTGAAAGGTTGTGTGCTGTCTAAGTTGTTGAACTAAATTTTGTTGTTTAGTTGAATGTTGAATTATGCTATGATGATGAGTTGTTGATCACTAGGACTGAAGGAGAAGTTTTGAAGTTGCTCATCCCATTGTGTGGATCAAGATAGTTGTGGTGCTCTAAGATCCCAAATTTGTCAAAAAATCCTCCTCGGGAAGTTATCCCTTGTAGTGGATGATGTGTTATTATCTCCTAGGACTTAGTTGATCCCATGTGTGGGCAATGTCGAGGCACACGTGTATGAAGCGACCACGGTATAGGGGTCAGGTCGAGCTATACCGATTACAAGCGACCAATTCGAGTAAAGTACGAAGTCAGGAACTTAGTTCCTAACCGAGTATCAGAGAGTTGTAGTATTTGGAGGATAGTCAGTAGGCTAATCCCATAGGTGGCTTAGTTAAGCTTGCTAATGTCGTGGTAGGCCTAAACTCAGTTGTCCTATCTTGACACAATATTATACTTCCTTGTTTAAGTGGCAAAGTCTGAGAAACCATTATTGTGTTGTGGATTGTTATCCAAACTTGCTATTTACCTAGCAAGTCCAAAAAGGTTCTGTGTTTTCAGTTCGGTAAGACCTAGCCACTTAGACTGCTCACCTATGTTGTAGGAGATCTCCGAGTTGAAATGCGTGACGACGCATAAGTTGTTGATGAGTTGATTCTGTATTGATGTGAGTTGAATATATGTTGTTGAGTTGTGAAACTGTGGTTGAGTTGTGAAACTGTGGTTGAGTTGTGTGTTGTTATGTGTTGTATGTTGAACTATTGAGGATAATGATAGTGTTGTTGTGTTGAAAGTTGTTTATATATATATATATGTTGATTCTTTTCACTAGCTTATCCTTTTGTTTTCATGTGGTGTACTAGACTGCGATGATCATACTATGTATGGGAGCAGAGCAAGGATAGGCTAGAGAGTAGCTGTAAAGCCACAAGTGGTGCTTGGAGTTTGATTTTTGTTTTGTAGTCTACCAGTTGTGGGTAGATACTTTTGTGTAGATATTTGTATAAAGTTGTTGGACAAGCAATATAGTTGTACATATTCATGAGATGTAGATGTACTTATATTATATTACTATTTTAGTATATTGTATGCATAGTTAGTTGTGTGTTGCGTGGTGTGACAGTCATGACGAGTTGTTATGAAGCCGATCTAGTAAAAATAATTCATACATTTATACTTATTAAAAAAAAATTATTACTATCTTTTTTTAAATTCTAGCATTCCTTATTATATTATATTCCACGAAAAAGTCATAGATTTCAAGTTGAAAAGGTTGATTAAGCAAGCCACGTCTTACTTTGGCAAGGTCTGGATGTTGATCGAAATTAGATTGATTGAAATTTACATTAATCTCTGTCAAAAAGACTTAATTATTTTTGTAAAGTTTTTCAATTTCAATTAATTTTTATCATCAACAAAGTTTATATAAAATCATTTGCTTAAAAGATTCTAATTTGTTCCATTTTAAACGCTATATCAATATTAATGATGCACATTAAACTTTTTCTTTAACTTATGTCAACAATAAACTTTACCGTTCTTTATTTTATGATTTTATATCTCGGATTAATCGACTCATGTTTTAGCTTGTTGGTGGAGTTTAAGATAACATATACAAAATCTTGAATATATTTTTGTTGTCATATTTTTTTTAGGAAGGATTAAATTATTTTGAAAGTAATTTTTAATAAAGTTACTCCACTCAATAATTCATTATATATGTTAAATTTTGATAATTTAACTATTAAATTAAAAAAATTTAATGTATAAATTAAGTTTAAAAACTTTTAAATAATTTAAAAAATATATGATATTTCATTATATAAATTTAAATAAACACGTAAGATATTTTTATAATTTTTGTCAATTTGAATTATTGAATCACTACAAGAAAAATGCTGATTTCTGATGGAAACAGGTAAATTTTCGACGGATTTTAATCCGTCGGAAAAAGTGGCGTCAGAAAAAAAAAATCCGTCAGAAATTATAATTTTTTTTTAATTTTAATAAATTTATTAATGTAACAACCCTCATATTTGGCCTCTCAAGGATTTTATTTCACGATACTTCACTGTTTAGCGTGTTTTATCCTTACTTGTGCAATTTCTGGGAAACTTCCCAGAAGGTCACCCTCAAATGTATATGTATGTTGTCAGTATAACTTGTACAAATTAATTCATTTAAGTCATCCTCAAATATACAATCTTATACTTGTACTATAATAACTAGAGGGGTAGAGGCACTTTGTGCCTCTAATAGTTATTCACTAATAAAATATTATAAAGTTGTGTATAATTATTTAAAGAAAATTTGATTTTTTTTATATCTGGGGGTATAACGGTCCATTAAAAAATGGAGACCAAAAAGCGGTTACATCTCCTATATCCCCTTTATAATAGCTATAGATAATATATAATAATTTTATATTACGAATAATAATAATAATAATAATAATAATAATAATAATATATTTAATTATTCTTTAATTATATGTACTTACTTTTATAATTAACATCTAATTATTTCTATTTAAAATTATAATTTAAATTATTTAATTTTATAATTTATAATGATAATATAATTTATTAAATTATAAATATTTATTTATTACATACTTATAAATTAAATTTTAACATTTTAAATAAATTATTAATTAATTTAATATATTTATTTACCTTAAATCAAACATATAAAATTCAAAAAATATATTTATCCTTGTTTTATTTTCTAATTATCAACCATAAATAAAATACTAACTTAAAATCTTATCTAATTATATCATAATATTCTCATATCAAATTTAAAACCAGATATTAGTTATACAAAAATATTAAGATCATATAGTAAATTGTCAATAAGATTTTAGTTAAATAATTTGAAATAATTAATGTTTCAATTATATTGTTAATTAGCAAATAATTTATTCAAAACTAATTAATTTTTTTATATTAATTATTAGTAAAATTTAATAACTTTTAATTTAACAATTAATTGGATCGATGAAATTTAACACACACCTTGAATTATTGAGCGGAATAACTTTACCAAGAGTTATTTTATAAGTTATCTTAAATCAAACATATAAAATTCAAAAAATGTATTTATCCTTGTTTTATTTTTTTAATTATCAACCATTAATAAAATACTAACTTAAAATCTTATCTAATTATATCATAATATTTTCATATCAAATTTAAAACCAGTTCTTACATTCTCGACAAATATAAATTTGTCTGCAATATTCCATCAATAATATAGCTTTTCCTACAAAATTTTTCTCATCGAAAATATAAATTTTCTGACAGATTTAATTTTGTTTTATAAGAAATCATCTTCGATTAATATAACATTTTGTATATATGATTTAAGAGTAAAAAAAATTAATTTAAGGTTGGATTTCCAGAATTCACATTTAATATAAAGTTATTGAGCGGTGTAACACTTAGTAAAATAACCCCCCTCATATATAATCATATATATATATATATATATATATATATATATATATATATATATATATATTAAATGTGACTTTTACTAAGTATTACACCGCTCAATAACTTTATATTAAATGTGAATTTGGTAAATCTAACTGTTAGATTGAAAGTTCATATCTCTTAGATTATATATACAAAACTTTATATTAATCCAAGATGATTTGATACTTCATTTTTATAAAACAAAATTGATGTAATATATTCATTTCAAAATATACTAAAATATGAACACTTTGATTACTTTCCAGTTGTTGTTCAATTTTAAAAAAATTTGATATACACGTATAAAGTGATATGAACTTTCAATTTAACGGTTGAATTTACAAAATTCACATTTAATATAAAGTTATTGAGCGGCGTAATACTTAGTAAAAGTTATACCGGTATAATTATAAATCTTTAAGTAGTTTATAAATATTTTAAAATAAATATTATTTATTTAAAATAATTTTTAAGATAAAAAATATTAATTTTAGAAGTTTTAAATATATTTTAGTCTCTATAAGATGGGTGATTTTGATTTTGGCCTTTGTAAATTTTTTTCTTTATTTTTCATCCTTGTAAGATTTATAAAGATTGTTTTGTACTTTTAAAATGAGTAAAACTCACTAGTTTGATTATTTTAAGGTAGATAAATAATATTTATTTTAAAAAACTAAAAAAAGTTTAAGGTGTTAAATATCGTATACGTAATTGTAGGTGACACCTAAGATAATTATATCTTTTTTTTTAATAAAAAAATAGTTAAAAATGATTGCATAAAAAATAAGAATTTAAAATAAAAATTACAATTTTAGAAAATAAAAATAAGAAATTAAAATAAGAAATTAAAAATAAAAATTAAAAATAAAATTTTTTTGACGGATTTATATTTCTGTCAGAAATTTCTAACGGAAACATAAATCCGTCAAAAATTTTCTGACGGATTTATTTTTTTGTCTGAAATGTTTGACAGAATTTTTCGTCAAAAAGTTTCCATAAGAAATTTTCGACAGATTTATATTTCTATAAAAAATTTCTGACAGAATTTTTTATTGTAGTGGATAGAGATAAATGCTTTCAAATATTCTTTCAAGTAGTCAAATGCTTTCCCTTGGAACTATATTAATTTCATGCATAGAGATAAATTAGGGTTTAAATTGAAGTAGAACACACATACCTTTATGAATACAACCTGGAGGAGGGTACCTCAATAAAGTAAACACGAACAAAGGAGGTTGCTTGGCACATAAACGGAGGAGGTTGGCTGGAACACGAACTACTAGAAGCGCGACAGAAGGAAATCGAAGTCGCGAGAGAGGGAGATTGGAGTCGTACTACTGGAGGCGCGAGAGAGATGAGAGCGGAGGCACAAGATATAAAAGAGGAACACGTTTCATCCAATTAGTAATAGGATATTTAAGATCAGTTATTTGAGGACCGATTTCATATGTAGTATACAAAATCGGTTCTTAAATAACTGGTCTTAAAAAGTAGTGTTAGGACAGACCTTTTAAGATCGGGTATCAAAGAACCGATTTTGTATACTACATACAAAATTAGTTCCTAAATAACGAATCTTAAAAAAAGTATCAAACATACCTTTTAAGATCGGGTATATAAAAATCGATCTTAAAAGTATTTTTAAGATCGACTAAAATTTAACCGATCTTAAAAGTGATAACATTATTTACAAAAATGTCACCATTTCATTTTTAAGATCGGTTCTCTCTTAAGCAATCTTAAAATCCTTATTTTAAAATTGATTTTTGCACTAGTGTCAATAGATTGCATGTTTAGTTCGCATTGTGGATGTTCTTGAATAAGTTAGGAAAATGGGTGATCTTAATACCTTGATGGTTGCATGTGGTACTTTATAAAAATTTTGAGTTGCATGTGAGAAAGGAAGGGAAAACCATGAATGTGCAGAAAAAAAATTCTACATTCAGCACTAGAATGATGATTTTGGTGCTAGAGCACTAATTTTGGTCGTGGAGCGCTAGAAATACCCCAAATAAGAGGTTCAAATCGAGATCTAGTGTTATAGTTGCGAAATGAGCACTACAATGACGAAATCAATACTATAACAATGAAGAAGGACGTCAGGCAAAGATCTAACGTTGCAGCGACAATTGAGCGCTACAACGATGGGAAAAAAACTGGGATGACAAAAATTCCACCCTTAAGGGCAAGATTGAGTGTTATAGTGGTGGTGGTATATGACCAAGTTTAAATTAGTTTATGTATAAATTAAAAATAAATTTTTAAAAATATGATATTATGTGAAAATACTAAAATAAAATATTTATAAATTAACTTTTACATAATTTAGTTAATTTTAATATGATAATCCCTTGATTTTATTTATGTTTAAATAACTCGTTAGTCCTATAAAATGAGGGATTTGTAATTTTAGTCCTTTTAAAGAAAAAAAATTCATTTTCAGTTTTGTAAAATTTTTAAGTTTCAATTTCATCCTTATTGTCAAACTAACTATTAAATCTAATAAAAAAAAATTAAAAAAATTATAAGGAGCAAAATATAAAAAAATTGAGAAAATTATCGGGACCAAAATAGAAAAGAACTAAAATGAAAACATAATTTTTAAAGAGTGAAAACAACAACAAAAAAATTGAGAGAACAAAATAAAAATAACTAAAATTAGAAGAATAAAAGAAAATCAACTTTATTTTACGGGGACTAAATATTTCTTTGAGTTAAAAGTATAAAATTTAAGCCTTTAAATACAATAATACACTAATACATAATAAATAAAAAATAATTGTAACAAATACTTGAAGAAACGATAGACACTAGAAGGAGGTTTGAGTAATGTCTATAAAAAATTCACTTTTTCGAGTAGTGAAATAGTAGTGCTAATAGTAAACAATAGTAGAAAAGGTAAAAAAAATACACGATAATTTTTATATTGCTTCATCTCCATTATCGAGACTACGTCTAGTTTTCAATCGAATCGGATTGAATTCCCCTATCTTTAAAAAAGATACAAGTATTTTTTCAACAAACCACTTCTGATTCAAACCTAAGTGTTCTTTGAATTACCTCTCCAAACAATTTACCCAAGTAATCATTCAACACAGTTTCTCTAGGCTTTAATACCAAGTATTTTTTTTACAGTAAACCTCTTAAAACTTAAAAATCAAGTATTCTTTTATAATCAAGTCTCTTCAAGTTCAAAACATTATTTTACAAACAAGTCTCTTCAGACTCAATCTAATAACAATTATATCTAGGTAAAGTTTTACAAGTGTTATTTCATCTTATAGACAATATGTGATACAACCAATATATTTAGCAAAAATATCTTTATAGAAAGATTGAATAAATATTTTTACAAGATATTCTTTTTTCGTAGTTAATCCATCATTCTTTTGTTCTTGAAGTTCTTTATATAGTAGCTTGGATGAAGATGACCATTGCAACATCTTAAGTGTTCCTCACAAGCTTACTTCATTTATCTTCCTTTCAAGTCCTTTGAGATGGGAAGTGTTTATTACAGCACTAAATGCTTGTATTAATTCCATTTCACCAAATTGTCACTTCTTATCTGATTAAGAAAGTTACTTATCAACTTTAAGAAACCAAGTGGACTTTCTATGATGTGTGTCAACTATAACACTCAGGTTTAGTAGGGACTCATAAAAATTGTTTTGAGAGTGAGAGCTTGTTTCTTTCTTTCTACTTTTTCTCTTTGACTGAAAATATTCTTCCCCTCTTTCTTCCCTAATTTAGTTGGCTAGAGTAGTGGAGAAGTTTGATTTGTTTTTTATGGCTTGACTTCGAAATCGTATGAAGCGTGTGAGCTTCTTCTCTTCCCCTCTTGGAAGATTTTGATTCTTCGAAGAGATAAGGGAAGCTAGAACTCAAATTGTTGTTATATTTTGAGTTGCATGTGGTTGGATCATCATCAAAGATGTGATTCGTGGTTGAGTAGGTTGATTTTAGTAGATTGCACGTTTAGTTGGGGTGGTAGATGTTCTTGAATAAGTCAGGAAGAAATGGGTGATATTAATACCTTGATGGTTGCATGTGGTACTTTATGAAATTTCTGAGTTGCATGTATGAATCTGGTAATGAAAATGAGTTATAGATGGTGTTTAGGAAGAAAATTTGTGAAATGCAGGTGAGAAACGAAGGGAAAACCATGAATATGTAATAAAAATTCTATGCTCAATGCTAGAACGTTGATTTTGGCACTAGAACACTAATTTTGGCATTGGAGAAATGAGCACTACAACGATGGGAAAAAAATTGGGATGATAGAAATTTAGTGCTTAAGGGCTAGATTGAGCATTGCAACATTAACGACGGTGGTATATAACCGAATTTGATCTTGGGGTCTTCATGAAAGTTGCAACCTTAGATGTTATGTGACACCCTTACTACCCCAACACATATATTGTAATAATGAAAACTTAACAAAAACAATTTTCAATTTCGGTAAAAGGGTTCACATGAGAATCTTCAAAATTGTTCTTCAATAACCACAACGATAAAAATGAAACGTGAGAGTTTACAAATGATTTTCAAAAATAATATTTACAATTCTAATTCCATATAACAATTTATGTCCTAAAGAAAATCCTCTGCCCCGATGTCACAATATCAGAGCATAACCACAACTCAACCGTTAGCATTCTAGATGTCACTCGTAGTCGGATCTTTCCCACCTAAAATATCCACAAATCGCACGGTGAGAAAAGAAAACATCTATATATATAGCACATAAGAAAACACAACATATTATCTCATTATAACTTAATATTCATAAATATTTCAACATATCGTATTTCAATCAATCATACATCGTCATCACGTCATAATTCTCAATCACACCAATCATCACAAATCTTGCACTTCACACTATGCCAAGGTCACGCTACCCATTTAACAATCTCAGGCCGTGCTCACCCCTGATATAACACTGTGCCAAGGTCACGTTATCCCTATCCCAGGGCCGTGCTCACCCTTGACATGTTAACCAAGGTCACGATACCCACGTAACAATCCAGAGCCGTGCTCACCCCTGATATAACATTGTGCCAAGGTCACGTTATCCCTATTCCAGGGCCGTGCTCACCCCTGACATGTTAACCAAGGTCACGATACTCATGAAACAATCCAGAGTCGTGCTCACCCCTGATATAACACTGTGCCAAGGTCACGTTATCCCTAACCTAGGGCCGTGCTCACCCCTGACATGTTAACCAAGGTCACGATACTCATGTAACAATCTCAGGTCGTGCTCACCCCTGGTCATAGGTGTGAAGAACCACAATCACATCTCATTCACATTCACATTCACATTCACATCCACATCCACATCCACATCCACATCTA
The DNA here is from genome assembly GCF_000230855.2 of Cajanus cajan. Classification (NCBI taxonomy): domain Eukaryota; kingdom Viridiplantae; phylum Streptophyta; class Magnoliopsida; order Fabales; family Fabaceae; genus Cajanus; species Cajanus cajan. The sequence continues at coordinate 4,815,503 of NC_138517.1, read as the reverse complement.
CATCCACATCCACATCCACATCCACATCCACATCTCAATTCCACAATATATACACAATCCACACAAAATGGTGATTCACATACCCCTCAAGTAATTCATCATCTAGATCATCAAATAATATAACAATAACATTCATAAACTAATATAACGAACAACAGAATTATCAATTTAATATAATTTTAACGTAAACAGTAAAATCCCCAATTGTTCCAAAACCTAACTCACAGGCACTTTTCTACAATTTCGTTCTCCCTCTCAGATCACCATTCTTACAAATTATTAGCATATCTATAATCCTCAACACATACAGAATCTAATGGGATCCTCAATTTCTCAAACAGAACTCATCCAATTTTTCACAACCTAACTTACAGGCACTTTTCTATAATTTCGTTCTCTCTCCCAGAGCATCATTTTTACAAGTTAAACATATATTCGTAATCCTAAATATATATATAGAATCACATAAGATAATTAATTCTCCAAACATAAATAATTATAAAATTATTCATAACCCTAAGGGCTCTTCCTCTACCCAATTTCCTCATGTAACTCTACATATAAATAATCTCCTTTTTCCCCGTACCTGGATAAATAGGAACTCGGGCAGAACCTCCTCCTCTTTTTCCTTAAACAAGGATCGGAACTAAATCTGGGACAGAACCTCATCCTCTGAGTTCCTCTTGGTCTTCAGAGAGAAGAAAAGGAACGAAAGAGAGAACAGAAGAGAAGAGAGAGTGAGAATGAGAGGTGTGTAGAAATGAGAGGATTTGAGGCCTATTTATAGGATTTTTCGCCCACCTACCACTACGGCCCGTTCCAAAATCGGAACGGCCCGTTATGGGCCCTTCAAACCTACGCAAATTTTTGAACTGGAACGACCCGTTCCAAAACCAGAACGGCCCGTTCCCAATCCCAGCAGAACGGCCCGTTCTCCCTCCGAAACGACCCGTTCTCCAAACCAGAACGGCCCGTTCTCCCTCTGGAACGGCCCGTGCTCCCTCCAGAACGGCCCGTTCTGATTCTCAAATTTTGGGCCTTTTACTTATTCCAGAACGGCCCGTTTCACTTTTGAAACGGCCCGTTCTGGGCAACGAATTGGGCCTACGGCCCATTGAAAATTGGGCTGTTACATGTTAGATTTACAATGGCTTTGAAATCACCTAAAAAGAGGTCTAAAACTCAAGTTATCACCTTTTTAGTAAGCAAAAGTCAAGCTGACAAATTTCACTACAAGAAAACTGTTATTATCTATGGAATATTACCTACAAAATTTTTTTTCTAGATAAATTTTAGTTATCTACGGAATTTTTTTTTTCTGTAGATAATGTTTGGATAAAATCCATAGATAACAACTTTCGTGTGTCATCTACGGAAAATTATCCGTAGATAACGTTATCTATGAATAAAATCCATAGATAACAACTTTCGTTGGTTGTCTATGGAAAAATTTCTGTAGATAATGTTATCTAAGGATAAACTTTCCGTAGATAACAACTTTTGTGGGTTATCTACGATTTCCGTAGATAACGTTATCTATGGATAAACTTTCCGTAGATAACGTTACCTACGAATTTTTCATAGATAACCTTGGTAGAATGTAGGGCAAAATTTTGTATGCTCTAAGTGATGTAAAAAATATTTGGTAAAAAAAATATTATTAAAAATTGTCATTTTAAATTCTTTATTTTTATAAATTAATGATAATAAAAAATAACATACTAATATCTAGTTTTAAATTTGATATAAAAATATTATGATATAATTAAATAAGATTTAAAATTAGCATTTTATTAATGATTGATAATTAGAAAATAAAACAAGAATAAATACATTTTTTGAATTTTATATCTTAGATTTAAGATGAATAAATATATTAAGTTAATTAATAATTTATTTAAAATATTAACATTTAATTTATAAAAATAATATTTTAAAAGAGAAGGGTTATAATAACACTGGTGTAACTTTTACTAAGTATTACACCGCTCAATAACTTCATCTTAAATGTGAATTTTATAAATTCAACCGATAGATTGAAAGTTTTTTACTCTTAGCTCATATATACAAAATTTTATATAAATTCAAGATGATTTAATACTTAATTCTTGTAAAATAAAATTGACATAATATATATATTTCAAAATATACTAAAATATGAACATTTTGATAACCTTCAAGTTGTTGTTCAATTTTAACAAAATTTGATATAAACATATAAAGTGTTATGAACTTTCAATCTAACGGTTGGATTTACAAAATTCACATTTAATATAAAGTTATTCAGCAGTGTAATACTTAGTAAAAGTTACACCAGTGTTATTATAATCCTTATAATTTTAAAATATATAAATTATTATTTAAACTTTTAAATTTATAATAAATAATTTGAATTGTATCATAATATTAATTTTAAATAGAAATAAGTAGATTGTTAATTATACAAGTATATATATATATAGTTTAATCAAATATAATATAATTATTATTATTGGTAATATAATTATTATATATATTTTTATATTTTTATAATGGTCTGGACACACCAAAATGAGAGGGATCCAAAAATAGTATAAGTATGAGATTGTATAGTTGAGGATGACTTAAATGAATTAATTTGTACTACTTATAATGACAACATGTATCTCTCTTTTCGGTAGCTTATTTCATAAGAACTCCATAGTTAAGCGTGTTTGACTCGGAGTAATATAGGGATGGGTGACCATCTGGGAAGTTTCCCAGAAAATGTGCAGTAAGGACAAAATATGTTGAAAAGTGAAGTGTTATGAAATAGTATCCTTGAGAGGCCAAATATGAGAGTTGTTAAATTAATAAATTTATTAAAATTAAACAAAAATTTTCCAAAGGTTATCTACGGATTTTATTCGTAGATAACAACTTTCGTGGGTTATGTATGATTCTGTAGGTAACATTATTTACGACTTTATTACCTATGAATTTTTTTCCATAGATAATACGTAGATAATTAAGACTTATCTACAGATTTTCATGTTTATCTATAGATTTCTTCCATAGATAATCCTGATTTTTCTTGTAGTGTTTTTTATGTAGACTATTGCGATTTTTGAAGTTTTTAGCATAGTAAATGATGGAATTAGAACTTGAAGTCTTCATAAGAGTTGTAAATAATAACTTTATCTTTCTTGTGAGATAAATATGAGTTTGTTTTGGTTGGTAGAACTGTAGTTGTGTTGTATTGTGCAGAAGTGTTGTTGTATGTTAGTTGATGATTACATGTTAAAAAGGTTATATGTTACTTCTTTTATAACATATGGTAATATATGATGTGCTGAGATATTAAATGTTGAAATATAATGAATTGCTGATATTTAAATGATGTTAAATGATAATAATTAGTTATTAGTACTATTGATGTTGAGTTGTATATTGTTGATTAATTTGATAAAAGTTGAAAGTTGTAAAGTTGTATGTCGTATAAAGTGGTAAAGTTGTGGACATAGATGCTAACGATGAATTAATAAGTTGTTTTAAAAGTTGTTTCTCTTTAGGGTCTATGTGGTTTTGGTATGGAAATAATCAAACCATATCTTAGTTGAATGACTAACTAAGTAAAGTATGAAGATGGAGGTTAAAATCCCTAACCTAGTATCAAAGGATTGTGATATTTGGAGGGCAATCAATAGATTAATCCCATAGGTGACTTAGTTAAGTTAGCTAATGTCGTGGTAGGCTCATGCCAAAACTGTTCTACCTTGACATAATATCATACTTCCTTGCTTAAGTGCTAAAGGTTAAGAAATCAAAATGTTAACAAGCAACATCAATGATGTCCTATGTTTAAAGCTTAATTTGTTTAGATGGTCACTAAAAGTTAACATTTTTACTCTATATGAATGGAACTTAAAGTTTAAACTTTATAAATTTAATTTAAATAAAATTTTAGTCTTTTTAAAATAATATTATTTTAATTTAATCCTTTTAATTCTAATTATTTTAGTTTTAGTTCTTTAAATTTTAATTATTTTAATTTTAATTTTTAAATTTTAGTCATTTTCATTTTAATCTTTTTGATTGTATAATTTACTTACTTACTTACTTACTTTTTTTATTATTATTTTTTATTTTAGTGTTATAATTTCTTTAACGGCGAGTCGGTCAATTTGAAGACAAGAAAAAAATACTACCGGGATAAATATTAAAAAAAATTAAAAACCTCCTATCTTACTAAAATAAAAAAATTTATTTTAACCATTTATTTATGATAAAATCACCAAAACATATCTTTATTTTATTGCCTTCTTTTTTTTTAATAAACTTTTTTGTAATTTCCAAATTCAAAAGATTAGGAAAAGTAGAATATATCACACGAGCTCCAACCAAAATGTCACATGTATCCATGAATATGATGCTCATTCAAACTCAAGTTTCTTCTCATAGCCGCCTCTACCTTCCTTATTCTTCTTTTCTTATCCAAATCCTTTATTTTATTTTATTTATCTGTTTTCAGAGGAAACAATCCACCATTCCAAACAGATTATACAAGATATTCTTTTCATTTTATTTCTCTTTCTTGAGAAAATCAAACACCAAGTGCTTTTCACTATTACTTTCAATTTCTGTAAAATTGTAAAACTAAAAAAAAAAAAAAACTTGATATTCCTCTCATGTATCATATACAACTATACATGGGTGTACCATATACATAATGAAATGAAAAATATCAGACACACACTTCTAAACATATTCTTTTGAGCATACTATTTTTTATTAGTTAAAATTTATTAAAATTATAAAATATTGTAGGTCTAACATATGGACCTCTAAATTTTATAATTTTAACTAACAAAAGAATATTTTAGGCAGTGTGTTGCCATCACTTCTTGAATGAAATAGATATGATGATGAAGAAAAAAAGTGAAAAGATCTAAACTAGAAGCTCTACCTCTTCTTAGTGTTGGTGTATGTGGGGGTGATTTTGATAACAAGGCCAGGGAAAACATCATCAGGGTCATGAATATGAGGGTTTCTTTCAACAATAAAAGGGTCACCACACTTGTCACTTATGGTGTGTAGGGTCTCCCCTTCTCCCACCACATATATCTCATCACATGGCCGTTCAAAGAGGTTGCTCTGCCCTCTCGCGGCGGCGACAACGGCGGCAGCGTCATCCTCTTCCGGCACATGGCTCTCCCTCATGCACCCTAATAGTATTAGACACAATAGTGCCATGGCACAACACCATGATGCTGAATCAGCCATGCTCTTTGTTGAGGAACCCATGTACATATATGTTCTTGTATGAGAAAAGAAATGAAATGAGATTATATTAATTGGATTGGATTGGATGGAAGAAGCAAAGTGGGGCTATATATAGAGAGGGATTTTTATTATGTGGGAATTTTGCGTATATGTTGGTATAAAAACTATAGGGTATATTTATTATGTGGGACATATATAGGAGGTGAAAGAAGAGGGGTTTTAAGTAATGTTTGGTGTATACGTTGGGGGAAAGTTTGGATTCAACGACAGAGGGAGAGAGAACGAGGTGGCTGCCAAAAGAAAATGATTCTTGTATGTGGTAGGTTTTTTAAAAAAACAATAATAATAATAATTTTGATGTAAGGTATGTATACTATGTACTTTCACCTAATTTTAATTGACGCTTATTTGATAAAATTTAATAAAACTGATATTATTGAATTCATTAAATGCTTCTGAATATGAATATAGACCAGGACTAGAGTGCAACATAATTAAACTGTTTGGCCTTTTGTACATAATTGATATTTAAATTAAATTAAATTAAATTTATTTGAATTTTCTTTATATATTGGAATCAAAATCAATATTATTAAAGGATTAACTAAGTACTATTTCACTCAACTGAGATAATCTCTCTTGATTATTTGAATTTTTTAAATTAATTGATCCGATTCTTTTAAAATGTAAATAAGTTTTATATTATTATTTAATCGCATGTTGACATGTACATAGTAAAATTGTTTTTTAATAATCATTTTTTAAAATTTCAAAGTAATTTGTTAACGATGTAATTTTTTTTTACCCTGAAAATGTTTAAGAATCAAAATCTGTTAAACAGAAAAGGTGTACTGTAACGACCCGACTGGTCACCACACACAGCACCGCACACCGAAACACCACACAGAAAGGAACAAGCGTATATATATAATGTCTAGAATATATATATATATATATATATATATATATATATATATATATATACAAGGTCCAAGTCTAGTTAGAGTTAAAGTGTACCCAAAAATACATCAATCGCTACTACACCAAGTAGCTATAATAACAAAACACTAAAAGAAATCAGCCCTATCTGCCATCTGCAGTCCTACCACTAGCCACCAACCTATCCCTGGTCTGCTCCCATACATAGTATGATCATTGCAGTCCAAACACTGTGGAAACAACAAAGGGTAAGCTAGTGAAAAGAATTCAACATACATATATAACAATATGAATGTAAACAACTACAGCTATCAGCACATCAACCATCTTATACTACACCACAGCAGTCGGCAATATCAGCACCGCAAAGCGGCAATATCAACACTGCATAGCAGCAATAACAGCACCACTATAGTGGCTATAACAGCACCGCTTAGCGACAATAACAGCACCGACTTAGCGGCTATAACAGCACCACAATAGTGGCAATATCAGCACCGACTTATAACCAACACACAACTCAGCAATATACAGCACAACAAATCAGCATACAACACAGCTAAGTAGTATTCAGCACAGCTTACTACTCACAACTCAACTCAATAGTCTATAGTATAGCAATATTATAATTCAATATTTAAAAATCATCAATAACAGCCCAACTCAACACGACAATATACATCAATTTCAGCTTAGTTCGGCATAAAACAACACGTATCAGTAATTTCAGCAAATAATTCAACCACTATCAGCATATAAGTCAACATCATCCTACGCGCCCAGCGCACTCATGGTCGCGCCCAACGCGGCTCAACCAGAGAGCACCAGGGGGCCAGCGCGCCCAGCGCAAGAGTGCTCGTGCTTGGCGTGCCCCAGCCAGAGAGCCCAAGGCTCTCATGCGCTTGGCGCAATACGAATTGCGCCCAGCGCATGCCCAGGCAAAGACTCCAAGGAGTCTCATGTGCCCAGCGTGCCCAAACCCACTCCCATCGCGAGGAAGGTCCTACCAAGGTCTCGCGCCCAGCGCAATTCAAATTGCGCCCAGCGCCCCCTTGGTAGAGACTCCCAAGGAGCCTCCGCGCCCAGCGCGACAATGGTCGCGCCCAGCGCAGCCCCAAAACAACCCAAAACATGTCACAACTGGTATCGTGCCCGGCGCAGTCTGAGTCACGCCCGGCGAGGGCCAGCCAGAGACTCTCATTCCCAAGCACGCCCGACACACACACCATTGTGCCCGGCGGGCTTGCCCAAATGGGGTCCCCTGGTGGTCACGCGCCCGGCTCGAAGAACTGCGCCCAATGCGAAGCTCAGCAGTAACCCATAACTTTTCGAAAAACTTCATCAAACTCCTGCAAAATCAATCAGAACCCAACATGCAATCCACCAAAAAGCCTACATTTTCATCAAACATCAAGAAAAACAACTCATTTTCAGCATGCAACCCCAAATTAAAGAAAACCCGAATTTTCTTCAAGAACCCCGAAAACTCAATTTCCATCAATCTCAGCTCAAATCAATAAAACTTCAAATAACAATTAGCTACAAGGACTCATTTTCAGCCAAAAATATACAAAAACTAGCTTCCCTTACCTCGGTACAAGAATTCCGAGCTTCGGGAAGAGAAAGATGAAGAACGGAGGAGAAAGGAGAGTCGGATAAGAAGAGGAACTCCAAATGCTCAGCTAGCAACCCAAATTACTCCACACCACCACCTTAAGACAACAATTTGAGGAGAAGAACAAAGGAAAAGGAAAGAGTGAGAGTCTAGAGAGAAAAAAGTGTGTCTTGAGTGAGTGAGAGTGAAGGAAAATGAAAAAGAGGGAAGGGTCTCACAACCTCCTCAATAACAAGAGTTTTCGTCCCTGAAAACATACTTACTTGGGAAAAAAAATGGATACCGCTCCCTACACTGCTGCTCCACCTCCTAAGTAGCCTCACCAGTAGCTGCATCCCACAACACCTTCACCAGAGCAATGGACTTGCCCCTCAACTCCTTCAGCTTATGATCAACCACAGCTACTGGCATCTTCTCAAAAGTCAGATTCTCCTTCACTCGCACATCATCCAGCTCCACCACATGACTAGGGTCATGAATATACTTCCTCAGCTGGGATACATGAAATACATCGTGTAGGTTTGAAAGAGACGGTGGCAAGGCCAACCGATAACCAACCGGACCTACACGCTATATGATCTGATAGGGACCGACAAACCTCGGTGTCAACTTCCTTGCCTTCAGCGCTCTACCCACACCAGAAGTCGGGGTCACCTTCAGAAACACATGTTCCCCTTCAACAAACTCCAAAGGCTTGCACCTTTTATCAGCATAGGATTTCTGCCTACTTTGAGCAGTCTTCATCTTCTCCTGAATCATCTTCACTTTCTCAGTAGTCTGTAGGATCAGCTCCGGTCCCACAACCACTGATTCACCATCCTGATACCAGCATAGAGGAGTCCTACATCTTCTACCATACAAGGCTTCAAACGCGCCATCCCAATACTAGCATGAAAGCTATTATTGTACGTGAACTCAACCAGCAGTAGGACCTCCTCCCAGCTACCCAAGTGGTCTAACACACAAGCCCTCAACAAATCCTCCAAGGAGTGGATTGTCCTCTCTGATTGACCATCCATCTACGGATGATAAGCAGAACTCAGCTTCAACTTAGTGCCTAAGGCTTGATGTAGACTCTACCAAAATCTGGAAGTGAACCTCAGATCTCTGTCTAAAATAATACTAGAAGGCACCCCGTGCAACCGTACTATTTCCCTCACATACAACTGCGTCAGCTTCTCCAAGGATCACTTGATGTTGACAGGCAAGAAATGCACACACTTGGTCAACCGACCAACAATCACCCAGATAGCATCACTATTCCTAGCTGACCTAGGCAACCCGACAACAAAGTCCATAGTGATACTATCCCACTTCCATTCCGGAATCTCCATCTGCTGCATCAACCCACTCGGCTTTTGATGCTCAACCTTTGCCTTCTGACAGGTCAGACAGGCCGCCACATATTCAACTATCTCCATCTTCATACCAGACCACCAGAAAGTCTTCTTAAGGTTATGGTACATCTTAGTCATACCTGGATGTATGCTAAGTCTGCTCTTGTGGCCTTCCTCCAACACAGCTCTCCTCAGCTCAACATCCTGAGGTAGGCAAATTCTGCCCTTGAACCTCAAGATTCCATCTTCACCCAGCTCAAAACCAACAGCCTTCTCGGTACCCAGCAACCCAAGAAGTTTCACCAGCTCAACATCTTGCAACTGCTTCTGTCCAACCTGCCTCAAGAACTCATTAGTTATGGTAAGCATCCCACAACTAATGTGATCCTGAGCTAACTCCACACAGAGATTCAAATCTCTGAACTCTTCAACCAGCTCCAGCTCTTTTACCATCATACTAGACATGTGGATGGATTTCCTACTCAGCGCATCCGCCACAACATTGGCCTTACCAGGGTGATACATCAACTAGAAGTCATAATCCTTCAGAAACTCCATCCACCGCCTCTGCCTCATGTTCAGCTCCTTCTGATCAAACAAGTACTTCAGACTCTTGTGATCACTGAAGACGCTGAACCGAGCACCATACAAATAATGCCTCCATATTTTCAAGGCAAACACAATAGCTGCTAACTTCAAGTCATGAGTGGGATAATTCCTCTCATGATTCTTCAGTTGCCTTGAAGCATATGCCACCACTTTCCTGTTTTGCATCAGCACGCACCCAAGACCCTGATGAGAAGCATAGCAGTACACATCAAAGGGCTCACTAGAATCCGGTAATACCAGCACAGGGAAAGTAGTCAACCTCCTCCTCAGCTCATCAAAACTCCGCTCACAAGCATCTGTCCAAATGAACGGCTGCTCCTTCCTCGTCAACTGGGTTAAAGGCACCACTATCTTGGAGAATCCCTCAATGAACCTCCTATAGTAACCCGCCAAATCCACAAAACTTCGAATATCAGTGACAGTTCTTGGACGCTCCCACTGCAACACCGACTCCACCTTAGCCAGATAAACATCAATCCCCTCAGCTGAGATCACATGCCCCAAGAACTTCACCTCATCCAACTAGAACTCACATTTTGAAAGCTTAGCGTATAGCTGCTACGCCTTCAAAATCTCCAGCACTAACCTCAAGTGCTCTCCATGCTCCTCCAGGGTTCTTGAATAAATCAAGATGTCGTCAATAAACACCACCACGAATATATCCAAGAACGGCCGGAAGATCCTGTTCATGTAATCCATGAACAGTGCAGGGGCGTTGGTCACACCACACGGCATCACAACATATTCATAGTGACCATACCTAGTCCTGAAAGCAGTCTTTAATATGTCACCCTCCTTCACCCTAATCTGGTGATAACCTGACCTTAATTCAATCTTCGAGAAAATGGATGCTCCCCTCAGTTGATCCATCAAGTCATCTATCCGAGAAAGTGGATATTTATTCTTAATGGTCAACTTGTTCAACTACCGGTAATCTACACAAAGTTGACTACCTCCATCTTTCTTCTTAACCAACAATACGGGAACACCCCACGACGATACACTCGGCTGCACCAACTGCTTCTCTAGCAGGTCCTCCAACTGACCCTTCAGCTCAACCAGCTCAGTAGGAGCCATCCTATAGGGAGCCACCGACACTGGCCCCGTACCTGGAACCAAGTCAATGCTAAACTCCATCTCCCTAACAGGAGACAACCTAGGCACCTCATCCGGGAACACCTCAGCAAAATCCTGCACCACATCAATCTCAGCAATGACCCTCTCGGTCTCAACACTCATAACAGCAAGCAGAAGACAGCACTATGCTTCATCTCTCAGCAATGATTCAGCTTGGCTAGCTGAAATCAACAGCTCCTCCTCCACCTGAGGAAAGATCAACTGCCTATTGGCACAATCTATAAGAATACGATTGGCAGACAACCAATCCATTCTTAAGATTATGTCAATATCCACCAAAGCCAAACAAATCAAGTTCACCTTGTACCTTTTCCCATTCACAACAATAGGGCAGCCAGCACACAGCTCAGAAGCAACTAGCGAAGCAGAAGCGGGCGTCGACACTAGCAGTCTCAACCCTAAATCACACATAGGCACACCCATCATAGCAGTACAAGCATAGGATATGAATGAATGAGAAGCACCAGAATCAAAAAGGATCATCACATCCTTACTAGCAGCTCTACCCTTCCCCTTCACAAGATCTGAGGAAGTAGAAGCTTCAACCCCAGTCAAGGCGAATACTCAACCAGCTGTAGTGGGTCTGTCACCCCTCTGAGCATCACCTCTCTGGGCACCACCCCTCTGAGCATCACCCCTCTCTGGTCTGCTTCTAGTAGGACAGTTGGCCGACTCATGACCCATCTTATGGCACTTGAAGCATCGGCTCTCCATGTGTGGACAATCCCTGACAAAATGGGGCCCAGCACACCTGTAACATCTAAGAATGGCACCTCCATCCTGTCTCCCTCCTCTGGCAACATCAGTAGGTTGCCTAATGATAATACCCCCCTACTATGGTTGGGGCCTATCATACGGCTTCCTCTGATTCCCTCCTTTCTTGGACCCAGCTGGTCCCTCAACAGTCTTCACCCCACGGTTACCACCTTCCAACCGCTCAACAACCTTCGCCTTCTCCACTAAGGCTGGAAACTCAGTGATGGCCATAGGCACCACCACCCTCTTCAGTTCATATTTCAGACCCTCAACAAACTTCCTGCATTTCCAGGCCTCGGCTATACCTTGCGAATAGAAACGAGCCAGGTGCTCGAATCTCATCGCATACTCAAATACTGTCATCCCTCCTTGGTGTAAGTGCATAAACTCAGCTTCCTTGGCATGCCTCACACTCTCAGGGAAATACTTCTCCAAGAACATCCTCCTAAAGCACTCCCAATCAACAACCACTCCTCTAGCGGTCAGCATATGGTGAGTACTCCTCCACCAATGCTCAGCCTCCCCAACCAGCATGTATACAACATATGCCAACCTCTTCTCTTGAGAGCATCCTAATTCAGTAAAGATTTTCTCCAGCTCACAAATCCATTGGTCAGCTACCTCTGGATCTGCGTCTCCCTTGAATTGTGGAGGATGGCATTTTCGGAACTCAGCTAGATCTCGGCTCTCCTATGACCCCGTGGGCCTTGCTGCACCAGCTGCAGCTCTATCAGCCTCCACCCTAGCAAAATAAGCATTTTTCTGCTGCATAGCCATAACCATCATCTCCAGGGCACGGGTTATCTGCTCATTGGTTCTAGTCATTGTCTACAAAAGTAACAGCATCTTCAGTATACAATAACTAAACCAAACGACAAAATAAAAAACACAGCAAAACATCACAGCAAACAACACATCAAGACAATACAACACAGAGCTCAACACAACAAAAGCCTAAAGGAACCACCCCCAAAGAGTGTCCACTAGACTCGAACTGCTCTGATACCACTAAAGTGTAACGACCCGACTGGTCACCACACACAACACCGCACACTGAAACACCACACAGAAAGGAACAAGCGTATACATATAGTGTCTAGAATATATATATATATATATATATATATATATATATATATATATATATATATATACAAGGTCCAAGTCTGGTTAGAGTTAAAGTGTACCCAAAAATACATCAATCGCTACTACACCAAGTAGCTATAATAACAAAACACTAAAAGAAATCAGCCCTATCTGCCATCTGCAGTCCTACCACTAGCCACCAACCTATCCCTGCTCTGCTCCCATACATAGTATGATCATTGCAGTTCAAACACCATGGAAACAACAAAGGGTAAGCTAGTGAAAAGAATTCAACATACATATATAAAAATATAAATGTAAACAACTACAACTATCAGCACATCAACCATCTTATACTACACCACAGCATTCGGCAATATCAGCACCGCAAAGCGGCAATATCAGCACTGCATAGCAACAATAACAGCACCACTCTAGTGGCTATAACAGCACCGCTTAGCGGCAATAACAACACCAACTTAGCGACTATAACAACACCATAATAGTGGCAATATCAACACCGACTTAGCGGCTATAACCAACACACAACTCAGCAATATACAGCACAACAAATCAGCATACAACACAGCTAAGTAGTATTCAGCACAGCTTACTACTCACAACTCAGTTCAATAGTCTATAGTACAGCAATATTATAATTCAATATTTAAAAATCATCAATAACAGCTAGCTCAGCACGACAATATACATCAATTTCAGCTTAGTTCGGCATAAAACAACACCTATCAGCAATTTTAGCATATAATTCAACCACTATCAGCATATAAGTCAACATCATCCTACGCGCCCGACGCTCTCATGGTCGCGCCCAGCGCGGCTCAACCAGAGAGCACCAGGGGGCCAGCGCGCCTGGCACAAGAGTGCTCGCGCCCGGCGTGCCCTAGCCAGAGAGCCCAAGGCTCTAACGCACTTGGCGCAATACGAATTGCGCCCAGCGCATGCCCAGGCAGAGACTCCAAGGAGTCTCATGCACCCGGCGTGCCCAAACCCGCGCCCAGCGCGAGGAAGGCAGAGACCTACCAAGGTCTCGCGCCCAGCGCAATTTAAATTGCGCCCAGCGCCCCCTTTGCAGAGACTCCCAAGGAGCCTCTGCGCCTAGCGCGACAATGGTCGCACCCAGCGTAGCCCTAGAAGAACCCAAAACATGTCACAACTGGTATCGCGCCCGGCGCGGTCCGAGTCACGCCCGACGAGGGCTAGCCAGAGACTCCCATTCCCAAGCACACTCGGTGCACACACCATTGCGCCCGACATGCTTGCCCAAATGGGGTCCCCTGGTGGCCACGCGCCAGGCACAAAGAACTGCGCCCAGCGCGAAGCTCAGCAGCAACCCACAACTTTTTGAAAAACTTCATCAGACTCCTGCAAAATCAACCAGAACCCAACATGCAATCCACCAAAAAGCCTACATTTTCATCAAACATCAAGAAAAACAACTCATTATCAGCATGCAACCCCAAATCAAAGAAAACCAGAATTTTCTTCAAGAACCCCGAAACCCCGAAAACTCAATTTCCATCAATCTCAGCTCAAATCAATAAAACTTCAAACAACAATGAGCTACAAGGACTCATTTTCAGCCAAAAATCTGCAAAAACTAGTTTCCCTTACCTTGGTACAAGAATTTCGAGCTCCAGGAAGAGAAGGATGAAGAACGGAGGAGAAAGGAGAGTCGAAGAAGAAGAGAAACTTCAAATGCTCAGCTAGCAACCCGAATTACTCCACACCACCACCTTAAGACAGCAATTTGAGGAGAAGAACAAACGAAAAGGAAAGAGTGAGAGTCTAGAGAGATAAGAGTGCGTCTTGAGTGAGTGAGAGTGAAGGAAAAGGAAAAAGAGGGAAGGGTGCTACGATCAAATTCAAAGGGAGGCTCAAATATTTATTTTAATTTTTTACGAATTTATCAAGGTTAATATATAAAAATAAAAAAAAATCCTTTGCTTAAAACATATGGGTAGGGAATTATTGACTGCAAAATTCAACTTGTTACGTCATGCTAACGATGATTAATTTGATTGAATTGATATATTTTTTTTACATAATTTCTGTTAAATGATAATGATCTTTTCTATAGGCTTGTGATATGTGACTATAAAACAGAAATCTCTTCTCCTAATTAACTTCCTTCTTTTAATTTATTTTGATAAATTCTATACATCATCATGGTTGAATATGCTCTCTTTAAAAAATATGATAATGTCGCAATACTAACCACAGATATCGTAGTCAAACGTTATTATAAATAAATAAATTGATAGAAAAAGAAGTATACTATATTTCACGTGTAAATAATAAATACTTTCTACCATTTGCACTGGATGATGCTATAACGACATCACTTCTGACTTATAACGTTTGATTTGAGCTTCACTGTGCCATAACCCAAATGGTCATTATCATAATTTTCTTATTCTACAAAATAGTGATTAAAAGAAACTTCAAACTAAAGACTTCAATTTTAATCGTTGGTACTTGTTATGATCATAATATCTAAAATACTGCTTGTTGTAACCTTCCTTAATGGTTTTATCTTTGAAATATATATAAATAATTAAAGAGAAAAATATTTATAAAAATATTTTAATTTCAACTCGAAATAATTTAAACAATATTATTTGTGGAGCACAGCTAGGGCGTAATTCAAGGTTTGTTGAATTTTTGGTTGTGTGAAGAAATAATTAATATGGAAAGAAAGTGGGTGTTTGACCTGTGGCCATTAACTCATAAGAGTTTCCACCTGATAGAATACGTTAACTCTACTTCCTTCATGATACGGTTGGTGCAAAAGTGGTTCCACCAGAACATGATCAAAATGTTATTTTAAGGAATTGCTAGCTAGTTAGGTTGAATCATCTTCTTTTGCCTTATTCCTATTTTCTACGTTTGGGATATATTCCTTGTTATTTGCAGTATTGAGACCATAAATATTTTGGCCAAACCTTAAAACTCAACTCCTCCATTAAGTTGCTTATAAAAAAGAAAAGGAAAAGAAAAACTTCTAAATTAAGTTTGATTACCACTAACCCGATGGGTAAGCATATATATACACATGGCAATGGAATGGAATGGATGGAAACTTTATTATATTCAATCTTATTTTAAGAAAAGGTGAACTTTTTTTAAGAAAAAAAAATAGAAAATCGTATAATGCAGCAAATGAAAAAAAAAAAACACAGAAAAGTGCATTGGATTTCTTAGTTTACTATTTCAGTATTAATCTTATTGTAATTACCAATGGTGATTTAATTCTACATTGAATTTCGATTCAACGTTATAAGAAAGGTTATATACAATAAAATATAAAAGTGTGTAAATATAAATTTATCTGATATATATTTATTAATTTTGGTCTTACTTATATATAATTTTAATATTAATTTTGAATAAGATTCAATAATATGTATTATATGTTATATAATCTTTATTATGTATTGCATGTTACTAGATACCAATATATATTGTATTAGTGTAAGTAAAAATAATTTTTAATGAAAATTATTGTGTCACTATATGATACATATGATATGACATTTTTTTTTATAATGACAATATATAAAATTTGTAACATAATGCATATTATAGAGATAATAATAAGATATGTATTGCAATGTTTAACAATATACAATATGCATTGTATTTATAGTGTAAGTAAAAATAATTTTTAGGGAAAAATATTGTGTCATTAAGAGATTTGTATTATTACTTAACAATTTTTTTAATTTTTTTTAGTGACGATATATAAAATCTATAGCATGACGTATATTACAAAAATACTAATAATAATAAAGTTTAAATATATTTTTAGTCTTTTAAATTTAAGATAATTTTTTTTATTTTTCAAATTTAAAAATGAATTTTTTTAATTTCTGTAATTTCAAAAAAAAAATCTTATTTTAGTAAAAACATTACATTGAATTTATAATTGTTTCAATTTATCACTTTCAGATATATTATTGGTAACCTAAAAGATTAAAACAAAATTTTTAAAAATTACAAGAACTAAAAATAATAATTTTAAATTTAAAAGATAAAAATAAATTTATCCTAAATATAAGAATTTAGGATTTAAATCTAATAACAACTATGAGATCATAAAATTCCAGCAAAGTTAAAAGGTTACAGAACCAGGAATGGGATAGATAGTAAATTTTCATAGTGACTACAGTACATTTTTGGGGGCCACTTTCAATGTTTTTGCAACTTTGGCAGTGCCTTTGTTGTTGATTTGTTGGACCAATTAAAGGGTAGCTCAATGCTGACTACAAAGACATGGTTTAGGTGGCTTGGACATGACTTAGGAAGATGATAGGCCTGAAATATGTAAAGAGAAATTTTGTGAGGCTTTAATAAGTATTTATATGAATTAAGGTATATACACAAACAAACTTAATACACCAAAAATATATATTAAAGATGAATTTAAAGAATTTTTTAATGTGAAAAATTTTACATCTAGCCTTCACCTTAGTTTTAGTTTTTTTTTTATATTATATTATTTATACAAATATCTTTTAATTTTACCGATGACATTAAGATAACTCTCAAGAAAATCACTCATTTCAATTATGTCTTTTTTATATATCTTAAATTTTGATAATTTGAATTATGTTGGTGAACTTATTTAAGGTATAAAAAAAAAGGTAAAATGTGTTTTAAGTTCATCAATTTTGAGTCAAAATTAATTGTAGTTTATATACTTCAAAATAATGATTTGAGTCCTCATATTTTCGATAATCGGAGAATTTTGTCCCTATTTATAGAAATTAGGATACTAAAGTCAGGAGAAAATTCACTGGTTTGTAGAAAGAAAAAAATGAGGATCAGGCATGCAATCATTGTCTTCCATTATTGACAGCAAGGCCAATGCTTCATCAAACAACTCCACTTTACAAAGTGCATTGATCATGGCACTATATGTAAAGACATTGAGATGATGGCCTTTAATCAAAAGATACTGAAAAACTTCTTGCGCTTTCTCAAGTCTTCCACCTTTACACAGTCTGTCAATAAGTATTGTGTATGTATATTTATCTGGCTGAATTTTATGACTATTCATTTTCTTGAATAATGCAATTGCTCTGTCTAGATGACCATTTTTGCATAAAGCATCCAATAAGGAACTGTAGGTAATTATATTGGCAGGTTGACCTCTATCATGCATCTCATCAACAAGATAACAAAAATCAGTTATCCTTCCCGATTTGCACAGACCATCAATAAGTGAAGTATAAGTTACAGTATTAGGAATCATATTTTTGCGTTGCATGTCTTTAAAAAGATTGATGGCTTCATCTACCATTTTCTTCTTACATAATCCATCAATCATGATAGTATAGCTATAAACATTAGGTGCCACTCCTATTTGGGACATAGAGTTGAATACATGCTTTGCTTTTTTCACTTCATTAACCATGCAGTATCCGTCCATTAATGTACTATAAATAATAACATCAGGTTCCACACCTGTTTTTACCATCGAAGCTATCACAATTTTAGCTTCTTTTATCTTTTCTTCCTTACATGACGCATCAACCAATATGCTGAAGGTATAAATATCTGGGTTGATGTTTTTTAATTTCATATCATTTAACAAAGCAATTGCTTCTTTGAAATGACCCATAATGCAAAAGCCATACATTAAACTATTGAAAGTGACAACATTGAGAGAAATCTTTTTGACAAGCATTTCAGAATACAAATTACAGGCATCAGCAACAAGTTTATTTTTGCATAAGCTGTCAATGATTGTGCTATACATTACCACATCAGGCTTAATTGAATGCCCTTCAATCCTTTTGAGCAACTATATGGCGGCCTTTGTTTCTCCTGATTTACATAGACCATTGATCAAAGTCCCATAACTAACATGGTTCAACTGAAATCCTTGAGCTAAAGTGTCATCATGAAAGTGCAGTGCTTTACTAAGCTGACCACAAAGACATAAACCTTTGATGAGTGTTGTGAGGGTTATTGCATCTGGCTTATATCCCATTTTGAGAATCTTGGCAAACACAGAAAAGGCAAAATTGATGTGACCGAGGTGGCAGAAGCAATTGATGAGGATGTTGAAAGTAACAATATTTGGTGTAATACCTTTGAATTCCAATTGTTTAGAGAGGGAAATAGTAGTTGGGTAATGCTTCATCTTGACAAGGGATCCCAAAATGTGGCCAAAATGGAAGATGGGTGGCGAAGGATGCATATCGAGCATACGATTGAATGAGGCAACGACATCATCGCGATTGAGAGGCTGAGATTGGGAATGGAGGATTGCATTTTGATAAGAAGGAAGATACCTTGGAAAAATAGAGATAAAGGGTAAAAGCCCTGATCTTAATATTAACAAAGACATTGCTACTCAAATCTGTTACTGCATCAAAAAGTAGTACAAAAACAAAATGAGAAATTTTGCTGTAATTAGAAGAAACTTTGGAAAGAGAGAGATAGAGAGAAAGGGAGAAAACCTGAATCTTTGTAATGACATTGTTCTCCAAAGATAAGTATGGTTTAAGGGTTTCGACCGCGCTGAATGATTTTAGAAGGAATTGTTGTGTTGGGTCACTATGTCAAATACGGATACAATTAAAAATAATTGTCTTTTCTTATTTTATTTTATTTTTAAGATTTTGTTTTTCAAAATATTTATTTTTAAAATTTAAATAAGTTTGATCCTTCTGTATCAATTATCATTTTTATCATTTTCCATTTTGAAACACATTTTAATTCTTTTATTATTGACTTAAAACATAAACTTTGTCTATTTAAACTTACATAAAAGCTATTGTATTTAACTTTGGTTAGAACAAACAATAAAATGTCAACCATTAGTTGTTAAAGGTACTAATCTATATCTCTAAAAAAATTGATCTTGTAAAAAAGAGTTATATACATATTTATTAAATAAAAAAGAAAAAAAAAGTCATAAACATATAAAACAAAGAGTGAAAATGAGTCTAATAAGATACTATAAGATAATATAATATTACATTTTTAAAAAAAGTAATTACACATTTAACTTATTTTTTTCACAATTTTTACTATATTTATAGTCTTTAAGTCTTATATATTTTTCGTGTAAGTTAATTTAGTAAGATAAGTTTCATATTTTAAATTAATAAAAATATATATTTTAATAAAATTAAAATTATTCTAATTTGAGAAATTAAATTAGAAATAATTCAATTTTTCTTAAACTAAATTATATATTAAAGAAAATAAATTCAGGAAACCATAAATTTAACCTTTTTGGATTAAAAGAATAAATCGTATAAATGGATAATATTCATTTAAATAACTTAAGTTAATTAATTAAAATAATATATTACAATAATTGATGAATTAATTTCATTGGAATTTATGTCATGTTATAATTAAATAATAACAACTAATATAGAATAAATCTAACATAAAATTATAATTAGATATTTATCCGTGGTGTCCACTCTATAAATAAATCGATATAATATATCTTGAAGAAATTGAAATTAATGAAAAAAAATATTTTATTAAGTTATATAATAAAATAATTGTAAAAATATAGGTATTTTAAAATATAGGTATCTTATTTTAAAAATATAGAATTTTTGTCTTACCGTTAATTTGATGTTCATTGATCTTTAAAAATATGAAATTTTGATCTTATTATTAATTTGATGTTTGTTGATTATTAAATTTTGATGTTATTTGGTGATATGTCACAACTTAAGTGGCATAATATTTAACAACGTGATAAATATGGATAAAAATTAAAAAGAATAATATACAAAAAAAATTCATTTATATTTATTTTTACAAGTGCTTGATATTTATTTTATCAATTAAAATCTTATTTACATATATTTTTAATTTTTAAATGTTATGTTACTATATAACATTACTTAAATATGAGTAAAAGTTAAAATTTAATAATGACTAATAAATGTCAATTTGATGATAAAAATAAAATTTTATATTTTTAAAATTAAAAAACTAAATATCTCTATTTATGAATTAAGAAAGTTGTCAAAGATACAAAAAAAAATCGATTGTTGTTATCTATGGTGTCAAATTTAAAAAATATGATTGTAATTTTAAAAAAAAATTGACCAAAAATTGTGTTGTAAAAATATTTTATAATCAAACAAATCAAACTTAAAAAATCAATCATTGTGATTTGTGTCTAGATCTTGAAAAAATTAATATTTTATTTTAATTTGTTGCATCGTTTTTAAAATAAAAAAAATGAAGTAAGTTAAGTTTGTAACAACAAAACACCTTGTAAGACCCGAGATTTCTCCCTCTCTTTTCTTCATTCTACTCTTTCCTCCCTCTAAACTCTTTCATTTTTGGGTTCTCAAAGGTTGTTGAACTTTAGGAGTGCAAGGAAGCTTCAAAGCTCCGAAGTCAAATTCTCATCCTTGTTCTCTTCTTCCTCGGATAGCACGAAGTCGAATTTTCTTCCCTTCCGAGGTAAAGGAAGCTAAAAACTTTGTTGATTTAATGTTGAGTGTAGCAATGAGTTGTATGCGGTTTGATGCGTTGGCTGAATGGGGATGAATTTGAGGGGTTTTGAGTTGGAAGAATGGAGTTTTGAGTTTTTTGAAGAATAAGATGATTCTTTGAAATCTTGATGCATGCATGTTGAAATTTTTGGGTTTTCTGGGTTGTATGAACAAAATGAGTAGAGATTATGAAGGTAGATCATATTTAGGGGTAAAATTGATGGATTATGGGTGAAAAATGAAAGTTGGAAGCCATGAAAGTGCAGAAAGCTCTACGTTCAATGCTAGAGCACTAAACTAGCGTTGGAGCGCTAAACCAGCGCTAGAGTGCTGAACCAGTGCTGCAGTTGTTGTGACACCCTCTACCCCAACGTTAATTCACAATAAATTTAAACAACATATTTTTTTTTTCTCTTTGAAGTAAATAAAATCTTCCATAATTTAATAACATCTTTCATGTATAAACAATCGTTTCAAATATTATAAGGTAGAAGATTCACATTCGTAACTCATAAATCATGAAAAATCATCTTGTAAATATCAAAATTCAAGAGATCATATAAAAGGGAAAAATATAGATTAATTCCAGCAAAGGTGGCAGTGCCTCCTAGTTAGGAACTAATCTATAACTTTCAAATCATGTAATAAAATAATATGACAAAGATGCATATTTTAGTCTTTCATCAAGGACGTTAAAAATTTATCAAGGATGTTCAAAATTACAAAAGAAAGATTACAACTTTATTTACGTTATTTTTTTGCTAGAAATTACAAAAGAAAACAAACTAAAGTTATTAAAACAATAACATATTAGACTAAGCTAGTTAAGCCCCGATGTCACATCCTATCAGAGCATGCCCAACTGAAGCCTTAAGCCTCATCACCAACATCCTCATGATGTCACCTGCAACATAATTTAAACATATACAAAAACAGCAAGGAAGTGAGGAACATCTCACTCAGTTTCAGGTGCATAAATAAAGGTTAGATAGCACACACACGCACACAACAAATATAAGTCACATGTAAACAATACACATAAATAATCAATATCACATATAAACTCATTTATCATTCTATGATGTCATGAACTCGACTCATAAATGCATGCATGTGGCGCCATAAGGAAGTTTCACAATTCATCATCATTGGTGACCCTAAGGCACACCTGGTTACATCACTGGTGACCCTAAGGTACACCTGGTTACATCACTGGTGACCCTAAGGTACACCTTGTTAGCAATTTACATCACTGGTGACCCTAAGGTACACCTTGTTAGCAAGTTACATCACTGGTCTGCGGCCTCAGCGGCACACCTGGAATAATATATGCATATGATGCATGTCATACATTCATTATTTCATTGACTTATTATAGAATTTCATTTAGTACATCATGTCATCATTTTTTCCATATTCTTATAATCACGGCTTGTCTCAATAGTCCATTCTTAGGTCTCATGTCATTTGTCCATATTTCACAAGGTCATGTCATAAATACTCCTCATAAGGTCCGCATAGGAATTTACAGAGATCCACAGAAAGCATTCTTATTCATATTAAAACTCATTTATTTTTAACATTAATTCCATATTCATTTATTATTTCCAACAAAGAACAAAATAGAACAAACAGAAAATAAAACAGAACAACGGCAAGGGATTGGGGGCCAATCCGACAAACAAACTATCCAACAATTATCCCCACACCCCTGAGCGAGGTTTCTCACTCCCCCCTTACCTGGATAAGCAGGATCTAAAACTTGAGCAGAACCCCCTCCTCTGGATTTCCTCTTTCTTTCCCTCTCTTTCTCTCTCTCTCTCTCTCTCTCTCTCTTTCTCTCTCTAAAATTTTCACTTCTTACTCAGTATAATTTTTTCACCCCTCTGCCTCCTATTTATAGGCATCCTGGCGCACCCGGAACGGCCCGTACTGATTTCGGAATGATCCGTTCCGGATCCTTCAAACATGGGCAAATTTCTCAACTGGAACGGCCCGTTCTGAAATTGGAACGACCCGTTTTCAAAAAGTAGAACGGCCCGTTCTGAAATTAGAATGGCCCGTTCTTGGTTTCCATTTAACACAGGTTGACTATAATTGAAACGGCCAGTTTGTAACAAAAATTTTTAGGCATATTTAGAAATCCGGAACGGCCCGTTTCCCTTTGGGAACGACCCGTTTTGGATAATCAAAATGGGCCTTTTTATTACTTTTGAACGACCCGTTCCACTTTGGAACGGCCCGTTCTGCTACTTCAAAAACTGTATGTTTTCATTGTTTGGAACGGCCCGTTCCACTTTTGGAACAGCCCGTTCCAGCCTAAAAAACAGAATTTTTTTATAAAATTTCATAAATAATTTTAAATTATTATAAAATTTTAAAATATTCTATAAAACCCCCTTTAATAAACTAAAATAACTATATAAAAATATTCTTCATAAATATAAAAATAAACAATAACTAATATTATTTTAGTGGAAAATTCGGGGTGTTACAGTTGTGAGAGAAAACAAGGAGGCCAAGATCCAACGTTGCAGCTGTAGGTTGGGCTTTGTAGCCTTGGGAGGAACTGATCTAGTAGAAATCCAACGTTGTAGCTCCAATTTGGGCGCTATAGCCTGAAAGAAAATGAAACTAGTAGAAAGCCAAAGTTGGAGTGATAAATTGAGCATTGCAGTGACGAGGATTGATGACCGAATTTGGTCTTGGGGTCTGGATGAAAGTTGTAGCCTTGGATGTTAGCTTTCCAATGACATTGGAATCACCTAAAAAAGAGGTTTAGAACTCCAATTATGACTCTTTTAGTGAGCAAGGGTCAAGCTATAAGGATTTAGGTAAATTTCTGTGGTTTTTACCATTTTTGACATGGTAGATGAGGGAATTAGAACCTGAGTTCTTCATGAAAGTTGTAGAAAATCTTCTTATATTTCATATGATAAGTATAAGCATGATAGGAGTAATATAAATCCCTATACGTCATTTTATGTAAAGGTTATCAGTGTAGGATAAATGATTTTTGGATAAGTTGCATGTTGATCATGTTGTATGATAGGTGAATTTGGTGAACATGAGCAGAATACTTGTGTTTATTGCATGTTTTGTGATGTAGGGTGATGATAATTAGCATTGTTGTGCTATCTTTGTGTATTTAAAATGATAATGAGCATTGGTTTGCTAATTGTTGATTTCATGTTGAAAATGATATGTGTTAATTCCTTTATAGCATATGGTAATACATGGTGTCCCAAGCTATTGTATTATGAATTTTTTATATGGATTACAATGTATGAGGATGTTTAAAGTTGTTTAAGTTGTGATTGAAGTTGATATGCTAAACTACTATACATGTTGTAGGTTTTGCCTTAAGTTATTCAGTTGCTAAATTGTTTGGCTGTTTTCACTTGATTGTCAAGATGTCATTTGTATTGACGTGCTTAAAGTTGTAAAGCTAATTTGATGTTGAGTTTTTTATATTACTTTGATGTTTTAAATTGCCCTATAATTGTGAGATGGATACTGACAATTGTTAAAGTTGAAAGTTGTAAAGTTATAAGTCATTCTAGATGCTTAAGTTGATGTATGATGTTGTTTTCTCAAGATGTGAATGTTTTAAGGATATATGTTGGTTATGTTGTTTAAGTTGACATGATGTGAAGTTGAAAGCTGGAATTTGCATGTTGTTAAAGTTGTTAAGTTAAATGTTGAAAGATGAATAAGTTGTTAAGTTGATAAGTTATAAATATGTGAGTTAGATACATATCTTAGTTATCATACGTAGAAACTAGAGGAGAGTTAAAGATGTTTATGAACCTTAATATCTCATTGTGTGGATATAAGTTATGTTGCACCCTTCAATACGTGAGTTGGCTTCTAAATGGGTATGTTATTTTTAGTTGTCTCCTCTAGGTTCTACGTGGTAAATCGTGTGTGGGCAAGGTCGAGGCACACATGTATAAAGCAACCACAATATAGGGGTCAGGTCGAGCTATACTAATTACAAGTGATCAATCGAGTAAAGTATCTAGTCAAAGACTTAGTCTTTAACCTAGTATCGGAGGGTTGTGGTATTCAGAGGGTAGTCAGTGGGCTAATCCCAAAGGTGGCTTAGTGTTGCAGACTAATGTTGTGGTAGGCCCATACCTAAATTGTTATATCCTGACATAATACCATACTTTCTTGTTTAAGTGGTAAAACCTGAGAAATCAATCTAGCTAATGCTAACCGTTATTTCTAGCCTTGTGCTAGTCGCTATTTCTAGCCTTAGTGTCAACCAATGTTTTTGACCATAGTGTCAACTGTTGTTTTTGGTTTCATATCAGTTGTTGTGATT
The DNA here is from genome assembly GCF_000230855.2 of Cajanus cajan. Taxonomy (NCBI): domain Eukaryota; kingdom Viridiplantae; phylum Streptophyta; class Magnoliopsida; order Fabales; family Fabaceae; genus Cajanus; species Cajanus cajan. The sequence continues at coordinate 4,789,949 of NC_138517.1, read as the reverse complement.
TGGTAGAGTCAAGTCACTTAAACTACTCACCTCAATAGTAGCAGATCTCTATAGTTGATATGCATGACGATGTATCAATTAATTTATGTGTTTGTAGATTATGTCATTCTATTGAAGGTGTTGAGGTGGATGATAGTCTAATGTGTTTTTGTGTTGTTTTATGTTGTTTATGATGTATTGATGATATAATTGTACATGTTGTCTAATGATGTGTATCTGTGGATACTGAAAATGGTTAAATTGAAGGTGTAAAGATGTAGTTGTCATCTGATGAAAGTTGTGAGTGTGATATTGTCCAATGACTTTATGTTGTATTCTATCTATGATAAAGTTTCCTAGTTATACACATTGTTTGAGTGCCTTGAGTTGTATGATGAGACTTGCTATGATGTAATAAATGATGTTCATTTTAAGTTGTTTATGTTGCAAGTTGTTGTATGACAATGATTTTGTATCCCTAACTTACCCTGTGTTTTCCCTTGTGGTTTGGAATTGCTATGATCATACTTGATATGGGAGCAAGACAAAATTAGTGAGTCGGGTAGTGTTGTTCGGTGGTGAGTCACGTCGGAGGTGGTTCTCTTTTGATGTTTATTTTAATATAAATAACATGACAAAAATATTATATATTAATATAACAATAACCTACTAGGTCTCAAAAAAACTTATTAAGAGACATCATGTTCATAATTTTTCTTTTTAAATCTCGAATCCTCCCTTCATTGTTTTTATTTTTATCGAGATTTTTCTTTTTTTAAAAAAATTCAAATTCTCCCTTTTTTATTTATACTTTTATTGAGATTTATTATTCTTTTGTTTTAAAAAACTCTCAAATCATCACTTCTTTATTTTTGTTTTTATTGAGATTTATTCTTTTTTTTTTAAAAAAAATCTTGAATCCACATATCTAATAGTACATCGAGATGAAGACGTGTTCATTTGCAGGTGTTTGCGATGGAGACAGGTTAGTTTTAGTTTTGTAGATGAAGACACATCAATTTTGTAGGTATCCGTGATGGAGACGTGTCTAATTTGTGTGGACACAATCTGTCGAAGTATCCGAGGTACGTCCAAGTCCAAGATGTGTTTGAGGTGCATCCACGACGTGTCTAAGCTGCATCCACAATGTGTTCGCTCCTTAAGAGTGTTAAACTCGGGGACATGGCAATCGCATACCATGTCCATGCAATATAGAAATGAAGTGACCTTTATATGTATGTTATATTTAAGATAAAATAATCACATTAATTAACATTTGAAATCCAAAAGAAAAAAAATCAAATGACATTAATTATTTGAAAATATCTAATTTATGTATTATAAAATTTTACATGCAAATATGATATAAAAAAATATTAGATGAATTATATATATATATATATATATATATATAAGTAAGTAGTTCAAAGTATCAATTTATTAAATATTAAATTTGTCAAAATTATTTTTAAAAATGATATGAAAATAAATTTAATAGTAATATACAATTATAAATAAATGTTTCTAATACTTTTTATTTATTTATTGAAATTGCAGTATGCCGATAGATCTAGGTTTAAAAGTTTTATATAAACTTGATGACCCTTTAATTTAAATTGATTTAATTTAATTTAAAGAAATACTAAACACAAAAAAGAGTATAATAGTAAAATTAAAACTTGTATTAAATATTTTAATAGAAAAATCAGTTAACTTAATAAAATTTCAAGGCTTAATTATATATAATCAGTAATTGATAATTATGGATTATATTTAATTATTATAATTGATAATCAATAATAAATGATCATAAATTACATTTAATTGACAGTTATAAATTATTAAATACATTTAATAAGTGAATATCCAATTATGTCAACACTCTATCAACAATTTAATTAGCAATTTGATATTCATTATTAATTTGTAACTAAAAAATTATTCTAACTAAGATTAAAAAAATGTTATTAATGTTCTTCTTGTAATGAATTTTCATTTTTCTAACTTAGCTTATTTATCCATCCTATTCCACTACTCCATTGCCGTATATATCCAATGATGAGAACAAATTTTTATATACTTATTACTGAAACAAATTTAATGACTAAAATTGGGCAACAAAATCTCAATAAAAATAAGAAAAAAAATCATACATAATTAGAAAAATATAGTACACAAGGTATAAATGAATTTAATTGTTACTAATATAAGACCTAAGAAATTACTCCAATCAACTTTATTATTTTCTAAATCGGGTTCAGATGGAGGTTCTTCTCCGTCAAAATCATCTTGTAATTGGGAAAGAATACTTTGATGAAAGACTTGTTGTTCCTTAATACTCCTAATTTCCCTTTTAAGATTGTTGATCTCAGCTTGAAGATCTTGGATAGTAACTGGTTTGGTGGATATATATATATATATATATATATATATAAGGATCTATTACTTACTTTAGGGGTAAGTCTATCTAAATTTACTCCACTTAGTAACATGTTTTGCACCAAATTTTAATGATTCAACCATTAAATTAAAAGGTTTTCATGTATAGATCAAATGTGCAAATTTTTTTAAAAATTAAAAACTATTGGATACTTTGTTTCGTTAATTCAAATCAACGTATAAAATACTTTTATGATCATTTGCCAATTTTAATTAAGGAAATAGAGTATCCAATAGTTTTCAATTTTTTTAAAAATTTGTAAACTTGATCTATGTATTAAGAATTTTTAATGTAACAGTTGGATCTTTAAAATTTAATGTAGAACATGAATTATTAAGTGAATAGACATACTCTTTAAATAAATGAATCATTCCTCTCTCTCTCTCTCTATATATATATATATATATATATATATATATATATATATATATATATATATATATATATATATATATATATATATAGTCATAATTTAAGGAATTTATCTTCCCTAAGAAATCTAACATGAAGTTTTAAGAAAGAAATCCCATATAAAATTATGGAAATATAGGATTTTGTTGTAACCCCATAAGAGAATTTGTGGAGAAAAGACACAGTAGAATAATGGGGGTTGAATAGTGTGCATAAAAAACTCACATTTGTGTAGTGAAAAGAAAATAACTTATCAAATGAAGCGTTGGAAAAGAGTGAGATGAAACACTAGAGATTTTTATACTAATTCGTCTCAATCATTGGGACTGTGTCCAATTCTAAATCCAACCAGATTGAGTTCCACTAACTTTCAACAACGTTAAAAGTATTCCTTTTCCAACTCACTTCTGGGTCAATCCTAAGTAGTCTTTGACTTGCCTCTTCAAGCAACTATCCAAGTATTCTTTGAACAACAAGTCTCTCAAAGCTTAACACCAAGTATTCTTTCAACCAAGCCTCTCGAGGCTCAAACACTAAGTATTCTTTCAAACAAATCTCTCCAAGTTCAAAACTAAGTATTCTTTCAATATCTTATATGTTATTGTTGATTATGATATGAATGAATTTGATATGTTATAATATGTAACTATGTATGTTATTTCTTATTGTATATGTTGTTTGTATTTGGCTAACTGGCTTACATTCCTATACCGCGAGCCAGAGTAAGATCTTTCTCTCTCACTTTTCTTTTGTGTTGTTTTCTTGTGGCTATTATAGGTGATCATCATCATGGTGCTGATGATGTCAGTTATGAGGCCTAGACCTCAAATGTTGGGTTTTTCTCTGATAGGATACATGACACAGGGGAATTAGTTAGGACTAATTAGGATTTGATTCATACTATTTAATTTGAGTAGTTGAATTTTTATTTCCATAGTAATTTGTTATTTTCACTAAGTAGGCTTTGATACCAAATGTAAGAAAATTAAAACCTTAATATATATAAATTATAATAGCAAAAACATGCGTCTTGTAATCACTGCTACCAAACTACTAAATATGCAACCAAGTATTTTAGATATTTAAAAAAATAGAGAACTCTTCTAATCTTAGTCTTTCCTTAAGCTCGTTAGACAATAGAACACCATAGGTCTTTTTATAGGCAAGATCAAGGACCATCTACCTTATTATTATAATAGTCCTCCATTAGTTCCTCCATTAAGAACTAATAAACATACTTATTATGACTCTTAATACTTAATTATTATTCTATAACAACTCTTTATTATCAATTAATTAATTATATTAATAGGATAATTAACTAAACATAAATTTTTATATGAGCCACATAATATTTTTTAACAAGGATTTCATGGCTTATTGATTCCATTCATAGTAGGATTTACGTTACTACTTTGTGATTGATATGTTTTATATGTGATACTTCTATCTAAAGGAATTTTTGAACATTTCTTTTACAGTAAATTTTATTTTCAAACTCTTTCCCATCCTCTTATTTTATATGTTTATGTTAGTATATGGAGTAGAGAGTGTCACACATCACATTACATTTATTTAATTGTAGGGATTAGAAAGCAATGCATTTTCATGACAACATTATAGCTAAAGGATTTTAGTTGTGCAAGATAATTATGTCTCATGCGAGAGGTATGTGATGTATAAAAGGACTAATAATTAAATAATTACTGACTAAATTGTAAATGGACTTAATGAAGTGGTTTCTGAAAATAAATTGTTATTTGGTGGGAATAGAATTTTAAGGGGTTATTGTTTGTTGGGTGACATCAATTGTCCCATAGTGGAGGTTTAGGTGGGTTAAGTCATAGTCGAGACACATGGTGCTTAGGCTGCTATGGTTAAGTAGAAAGATTTGCGTCTTAACTATCAACTATAACTTTTAACCTAATGGTAAGCACTCGATCCAACAATTGATATCAAAGCTAAGGTTGTCTGTTTAATTCTCAATAGGAGCAATTGTTGAGGGAGAGATTTTTTGTCGGGTGACATCAATTTCCCTATGGTAGAGGCTTAGGTGGGTCAAGTCACAGTTGAGACATATGGCATTTGGGTTGCTAGTATTAAGTAGAAAGAGTAACGCCTTGACTATCAAATATAGTTTTTGGCCTAGTGGTTAGCACTCGATCTAACAATAAACTGTGGAGAAAAAAGGAAAATTAGAAGGGGAGTTGAATAGTGTTACTAAAAAGTCCCACTTATTGTAGTGTACTGAAGTAGTAACCGTGATATAGATATAAAAGAGCAAACAAAGTAAAGAATGAACTTAGAGATTTATACTAGTTCATCCCAACCATTAAGACTATGTCTAGTTTTTCATCTAACTAGATCAAATTCCACTATCTCATCAAAGATACAAATATTCTTTACCAAGTCACTTCTGACTCAATCCTAAGTATTCTTTGAATTGTCTCTTCAAGCAATCTACTATAGTATTCTTTTCACACAAAATTTGTCCAAGCTTCAATAATAAGTATTTTTTTATAGTCAAGTCTCTCCTGCTCAAACCCAATAACCTAGAGTTACTAAGATTTACAACGTTGTTTTGTCTTCCTATCAAGACATGATACAATAAATTAAGTACAAAGTCTTTTCACAGATAGAAAAAATGTAATTTTTGCAATTATCGATCTCTTTTTTTTTTTTTTTTAACTTTAAGTTTCCTTTTATATGGTTTTAGTGAAGATGATAGTTGCAAGTTATTGAGCTTCTCTCTTATGACTTGCTTCTTTTTTCTTCATGATTTGCTCTCTAAGAAAAGAAGTGTTTGTTGGTGTAATAAATGTTTTCATTAAATGTTTTCATTAAATTGTCACTTGTTATTTGATTAAGGAAGTTTCTTACCACCTTTTGACACCGAGTATAGGTAGACCATGCATGTGTTAGGATGATGCAGTAATGAAACAAATTTTGATTGCAACTTTTTGTGTTTGTAGAGATTTGTTTATCCTTTTCTAACGCAAAAAATGTATTTCTTTCTTTTTTTCTACAATGTTGGTACCAAGGAAACATTTTAAAAATCGATTTGTTAAGGAATTGTTCAAACATAGTTAATATCTGGTTTAGAGATTGTAAATAATAAAAGATTTAATGCATATCTCTTTTAATGACTAAGGGTTTGTCTTATCCTCTAACAGAATCATCTTAATGAACATATCATTATATACATGATTCTTCTTATTAACGATTTGCATCTTAGTGAATGATTTGTTTTTATGTTTGTTATCAACAAAACTTAAGAATAAGGGAGTTTAACATTGTCTTTTGACCTAACAATTATAAATACCCACTAATGTGAAACAAAGTCCCTCTCTTTTATAAAAAGTATTCTCTTAAATCCTAGCAATCACGAAAAATAAAGAGAGTAGAAGAAGAGTCAAAAGGAGTGAAATCTTAGTTTTCATTTTCTATCAAGAAGATTAATGTGCTTTAAGGTTAAAGGGGATTCCCACTTTGGAGAAAGATACACAATATTCCTTTGTTATGTATGAGTTTCAAATATCTATTGAGTATAAGACAACTTTTATCTTACAAATCTATTTATAAAATATTAGATAACCATTTTTATTATCACTATAAATAATATTAAATATCAGTAAAAATTTATTTATTATAGTGTTTATGAATGATATTTTCTATTTCAGTTATGCATAAATCCTAATTATAAAATATAGGGATTTCTTTCTCTCTTTTCGCTGCAAATAAGAATGCTGATTCGTGAAAGTATTTTCGCTACTAGCTAGTATCACACAATATAAAGAATTAATTTCGAATTGTTGAACCTATATTATAATGATTTTAGAATCAGAATTATTAAGTTGTATCACGCTTGATTGGCATATAAATGGATTTTATTTCTCTTGTAAGTGTCTTATGAAGTTTCGGTTGGGAAGTTTTATTCTATACATTGTTTCTTCAATAATTGTGAATGAAAACCAATTGTACGTAAACTGTTTAAATCAAGTATCAAAATTTCAATATTCTATTAAAACACGCTGCACTGCTTTTTTTTTAAAGTCTTTCGAAATTAAGAAAAAAGGAAAATACTTGGTCGTGTGGAGAGCTTTTATATATTGTGATGTTGAGTTGGTTGAATGTAATTGAAACCAAATAATATGATTAAATTTTGGTCTATTATATTATGAATGACGGTGGTGATGTGAATAGTTCACTCTCAAACTTCTTTTTCCGTCAAACCTTCAGCTTCATTTCACGCTCAACACAGTCGTTCGTGAGCTAATTTGCGATGCAAGCATTTCGCTAAGTGTTCTCTACATTGTTCTCTACGGGGTTAGTGATTTCGCAAGAGTTTTGTATCACTTATTGACCTGCAGTTGGAACTTAGAAAGTATTTTTGCACCACTCGAAATTGAATTTCTCTTTTTGAGATTTGAGCTTTGGTTTCATTCTGTTTAGTAGTAAAATGTTTGGTTATCATGGTTGTCAAAATTTCAATGCTACTGTGAGATTAGAATGGTGGAGTGATCTTGATTCCAGCATACTCATTTATGCTTGGATCATGTTCAGATATTTTGTTTAGTCGTATAATTGTCATGATCTTACAATCCTACTAAACCCACTATAGCCAAAAATGCAGATGAATGAGCTGCCAAACATTTTAAAGGACCATACCAAACCCTGAAGATGACAACTGAAGACTGATGGAGATGAGAAATCCAAATTGTTGTGGTTGCTTGCCTGTTGTGACCTTGGCTGCTAATGAAATCTACAATTAAAGTAGTGTTTGGTCCAATTTTTTTTTTTATCCTTTCTTACCCTTAAAAGGAAAAAGCTGAGTCAAGGACATTTGGAGAAAATCTCTTGAAAAATTAAGGTGTTTAATTTTTGTAAAAGAAAATGGGGAAAAGTAGCTTTAAAAAATAGCCTAACTGATGTAGCTTTTAATAAAAGCTGCATACCCTAGCCTCTTTCTCCCTCCCATCCTGAATAAATAATGCAGGTCAATTTTTGTAAGACAATGGAATGGAGCTTTTAAGCTAAAACTACTAAATAACTTAATGCAACTTTTAAGCCTAAAGAAAGTTAAGGCCAAATGTACCCTAAAATTAGATATATTCTTACTGACAGTGGCTTGCTGACATAAAGATGATGGTAAACATTATTGAAATCTATGATTATAACCATGATGCCAGACCTTTCTGCAAGACTAAAACTGATGTATCTCTTGCTTTGTGGGTTTTCTTTTTTGACAATGGTTGGAGGGGACTCGGGAGAGCTGAGGGAAATATCCTCACTCAATAAAAAACACAGTACACTCTACTTTCTTTTTTGCCAAGATATTATACAATGAGCCACATAACCAATTATTATACTAAGTACAAAATTCCTATTTTGTATAATGGTTTATAAGCATGTTGTGATTTTAAAGGTATTTTGCATATTGGTGCAAAATATTCTTTAGGTGTATCTATTTTCTTTTTCTGTAATCTGTATTATGAATTCATGATTTACTGGTCAACTCCTCCATCCAATTTTTGGTAGGATGCACAAGTATGACAACCCTGATGATCTAAATGTACTTCAGTATCACATTTAACGAAGATTTCAATTTTTGATGTTCAAAGTAATCTTATAAAAACATTTAGAAGCTGGTAATGGTATTGATATATCAACTTAATGCTTTGGAGCTTACTTTGTCCTTATGCTTTCAAATCAATCATCTATAGTGTATTCCTTCCTCTAACTACATTAATCTAAATGTTCAGGATCCTTGTCGCCTTGGAGTCAAGGATGTTGTGAGATTATGCACTGAAGCTGGCGTTAAGGTAATATATAATTATATGTTTGATGAATATAGTTTTGATATTGATTAAATAGCTCTAGTTCCAGCTACTAACTTGATTTTTTCTCATTTCTTATGCCTCATTCCTCTTGCATATATTTTTTCTTTCCTTTTTTTTTAGCATTTCTCTCTATCTATATTTCATTACAGTTTTTATATGGAGAAAATTATTTCACACTTGCATTAAAGAAACAAACTCTTCATTCAATGGAAAGTGCAGGGACATTGAGAGTTCTGTTGACGTATTTGAATGCGTTCCCAAGAGAACTTTGGAGTGTTTCAACTCATTGATGACCTCTATCTCATTGTGATGCGGTTGATGATGTGGTTGAATTTTTTGGTTTGATGATTGATGAAGGTCTTGTGCCGGATGAAGTAACCATATCAACAACACTGAAGGCGGTGTCAGTGTCTGCTTCAGCAAGCTTCATGAGTTCCCAGTTACTACATTGATATGCATTAAAGTCTGGACTTGGAGGAGATGTTGTAGTTGCATTCCTTAGAGACTTGGATTATATGTCATTCACTTCTCTTTCAGGGCGGCAAAGTGAAGATAGTGCAAAATCATTCCTTAGAGAAGAATGCATTTATAAGGTAACCAAACATTGTATACATGTGTTATGTTTGATCAAATCATCTTAGTAGCGCCTCATAAGATTTTCTATTGTGAATTGGTTACACACTTTCTTGTATTTCCTTTTTAGCATATAGACCCTTGTTTAAGTGATTTTATGCCATTATGTAGCTTGAAGTTGAGGCTCATTTAATTTGTTGTTTGTTGATAAAATAGGAAAAATCAGAGAGGGATAGGAAAATTGAAGAGTGGCTTCCAATTATGTCAAAAAGGAATGGAAAATGGTGGTACTCAGCTTTCCACAATGTTACTACCATGGTTGGAGCTGGTGTTCTTGGTCTTCCCTATGCTGTGTCAGAGCTTGGACGGTATATTTAAAACCCAAAATGCATTGAAGCTTCAACTTATTTCCTATAAGATAAAATAATGTTATTTTTAAACATACTTTAATGCCATTGTGTTATAAGCAAGAAAAATATTGCATATTGCATACTGCATTCTAAATTCTAAAATATCTTTTATTTTCAAATAATAATATAAACAGATCATACTAGCATAGTGCACTATACAAGAAACTAGGTATAATGTGTTTCTTAGGAAAGAGAGGTATAACAGCTTAATGTCTTTCAAATAATTTAGGAGAATTGCCATAAGGATTAAAGAGGCAGGGTATTGTGTGCAATTTAAATAAACTGCATGGATTAAAGAGGTAGGGTATTGTGTACAATTTAAATAAATTACATGGAATGTGAGTGTAATTTGTTCTGATATTAAAGAATAAGACCAAAATCAGTTATGTTTACCAATTTTAGTAGAAATTTTTAGCTTTAGTTATCCTTTTATCTTATATAGTTACATGAACTTTAGTTTTTAGTTTTTAGTTTTTATAATTAAAAATAATTTATTTTAGTGTACCTTCTTTTTATAGTTTCATAAATTTTATACCCTATACAAATAGAAGACAAAGATTAAAAAAGAACAAATATGACATGCATAAAGACTAAATTGAACATTTTTAACTAAAAGTAAAGTTTATGATATTATAGAGGTAAAAAAAATTTGATTAAACCAAGTTTTTATTTAGTAGCAAAGCTCCTCTAAGCTAGCAAATGGAAGCAACATTTGTTAAGTCTTTGATGATTTAAGAACCCCAATGCCCTCTTCTACAGGGGTCCTGGTGTAACTATACTGATCCTCTCATGGATCATCACCTTGTACACACTATGGCAAAAGGTTCTGAACTTTGTGTTCTTCCTTAACTTGTGATCAATTTTGCTGAGCAATAAAAGCAATAATGAGTTTTGCCCTTCACAGACTTTGAAACAAAGAAACACAAAATAATTAACTTGGAAAAGTAATTTTAACATACATACACAAACATAAAGAATAAAGAATGAACAATTGTGCTAAGATTCTGCAATTGAAAGAGATTAAAGGGAAAGATCCTGATCATTTGTGTTTTGCCGTTTCATCATAATTGTATATCAAAATATGTGAGGAAATTAAAAAAAATGCAATTTTGTGGCGGTTTAAAACCGTCAGAAATTGTATACATTAAAATGTGTTTTTGTAGTGGCTTAAACCGCCACAAAGTAATTGAATTTTCTGACGTCCAGCATTTACAAAATATATGCCGCAAACCGTTTTTTTAGTTTTCTCACATTTTCGGTCAAACCACATAACATAATTTTTTTATTTATTTATAGTTAAATATTATTTTTTGAAAATAAAAAACATTATTAAAACAATGCATGAAAAAGAAGGAATTGAAGATTAATAATTTGTAGTATATAAAATTACTCACCACTAATGCATCATAGTGGAGACCATCGTAAATCAACATCACTCTTTCAGAATAGTTACTTCCCGGTCAAAAGTATTCACCCAAAATGAGAATAGAAAAGTTCAGTCATAAGAGATTGCAAAACTAGGAAGCATATAATATGCCATATAGAATGCATGCAAGTGGCTTACCTGACCATACAAATCACATCGGGTTGTCTGGATATCATATGCTGCAATTTCACGTCCATAATAATCTGCTAATATCGAAAGTTCAATTGCACCTTCACAAAGGAACATAGAGATTAATTAGCACATCAAAGTAACAAAATAACATTGGTTTATTGTTAAATTTGCTGTTACGAGAGTTTTAGATACCCTTTGAAACTCATGTTAAACTCAACAACTACAGAATCCATACTCACAAAATTTAAATCAAGAGCCAACTTTTAGAAACAAAACAGAAATTTAAACAATTTCCAATTGTTGCAGAAGATTGTATAGTCATCAAGATTTTTATTTTTTTTCTTCCAAAATTTAATTAAATTTTTATGCCTCTTAATGTTTCAGGAAAATAATCTATTTTACTCTTATATACTTCGTAATATATTTATGTTAGCAAAGTTTCTTAAAAGCCAAAGAAGTCAAAACTATAGATGTTAAATCAACCTCACTTAGGGCAAGTTTCATTACCTTCCAAGTTCCAAATAAAAATGAATTCTCCACACTTGAGGTTTTACATTCATACATTGGCCACCAAAAGTAGCAGTTCAAAATTGCAGAGTAAAAATGGCCAATATCTCCATTATTCTTTTTATATTTAAAAAAAAAAATTGATTAGGAAAACATAAGCCAACTAACCTCCCCACTTCTCCGAGTCAAGAATCCAATTACAATACTCTGCGTTTCGCTTCCCAAGAAACGCTTCACTGTATTTCTCTGGATCACTTGCTACTGTTGCAGCTATAACCTTTAGCATGTCAAATAGCACAAAAATATTAAGTCAAAATATGTAAGAAATAATGTCAATAACATAACATGCTTAGAATATAAAGATATTAGGCAATACAAGGGAATAAAAATTCTACTTCATTGGTAATTCTTAAATGATAGACTATGTAATTTCATATGTAAAAGTCAAGATTTTGCAGTGACAAGGTTTTAGTAGCAAGTAATTTGATGGAAAGCATTGAGTGGCACAACATGGGACTTGATGGACCATAATATAGGGACATATGAATGTATGATGAAATGATGACAAAATATGGAGATCTACCAGAGAAGTTACTCAAGTCTTACTTCAGGAATTGAAAACAAGAGCCAGTGAAAAATATGTGCTGCTGAGCCTTACATAATATTCAAAGTCAAATTTTTGTAAAATAAAAATGCTGGAAATTTCATTGATGAATCTGAAATATTTTTCATGTACAAAGCAAATAAACAATAACTAAATGTCATTGTATCTCACTCATCCTTTGCATTTGTTGCGACTATGTTAATGATTGGAAAGCCAACTGTCAGTTTTTTCAAAAGCTCTTTTTACCGAGTTCTTATAAAATGCCTACAAGGAACATTTGTCCAAAAACGAGAATACAGAACTTTTGCATTCACTTTTTGGGTTTTGGTTTCAGAAACTATTTCAAATTGAAACAAGCATAGTGATGACTAAGCTAATTGAAACAAGCAGAGTGATGACCAAGCTAAAGTAAATTCAATTAAGCTCGAATGCTGAATATGGCAATAGAATTGCATAGCACTGCACACTAGCAAATTGTATATGATTACCAGAAAAAAAAAAAAAAATTAAGGCGATAAAATGTTTTTGGTTCTTCCAAATATCTCAAAAATTTGCTATTAGTTCTTATAAAAAAATTAATAGATTTTTAGTTGCTACACTTACCAAAAGTGATGTGGTTTTATGTTAAAATGTAGGGACTAAAAACGGATTAAAGGGAACTAAAACCGAATCACGAAATATTTTGATATTTTGTCACTAATCAATACCATTTTTGTAGTGTAGGATCACTTATTTTAGTAAATTCTACTTATAATTATAATAATATTTATGTGTTTTGTATGTTTCTTGTTCAAATATAATTACATAAAGATACATTAAATTAATAACTTTTAACATTATAAAAAAAATCAAGACAACATTTAGCTATAAGTCTAGCATTTATATTTGATGTTATCGATTCCATCTACACTGTACTTGATTTCCAAAAGCTGAGAACTGTATTTGATGGTTACTTGCTTAAAAAACTCTACTTAACCCACCAAAGCTTCACATACATTTAGGTGGTTCTATGTGGTAGGTGTTGATTCCCATTAAAGAACCTTGCTCAAGCTATAAAAAAATTTCAAAGAAGTCAAGAATATGAAATCAATTATCATGCTTCATTTCCTCAATCTTATCTTGAAGTTGAAACTTGGGATCTATTATTTCCATCAGGTTTTTAGATGAAAATAAATTTGTTACTAATGTATGTGATTGATTGGACAACAATCACAACATTAACCAAATTGACTAGTAAGAACAATAAGACCTATTTTTAATCAATTGTAGCAGTATTTACATCAAAACATGATGCAATAGCAGATCAATATAATTATATAAGCACTACACAGAAATGGATTCATGGCATGCATATATTTAATGTGTGTGTACACTAGAAGGAAAAGGAAGGGAGTTAGACAATTAGTAATTGAAGGGAATTTGTCTTGCACCTAGGGATAAATATAAATATAGGGAAACTCAGATACTGTATAGGGTCAGATTTTGATACTCATTTGTAATAACTGATTTCTTGGTTGAAGGGATCCATTCCCTTGGCAGAGATGAATTGTTTTCTCTTTTCTCTCTTTGTTCTTACTATTTCTTTTGGGCCATGTCATAACAGACATGGATAAATCACAGGCTTTAATGACAGAATTAAAATCAGCATGCATTACAAAAGTAGACACACAATTTTGAGCACTACTCAGCCTAAATCGAATTATGAAGACTTGCAAAAAAGATCAAAAACAACACAAGTGATGCTTTTGTATGTTAAACTTCTTTTACAAAATACAAGTTTGATAACAAGAAATACACAACATAAAAGCTCACCAAACCCTTGAGAGAAGAAACACATTGAAAATCTTCATCCTTTAGAGGTCGAGAAATCCACACCAAAGCAGCATATTGTTTCTACACAATTTTAAGATTGTAAGTTAGGATGTATGCATAGATAAAACAATGGATGAATCAAAGCTGCAAACCATGAACAGAGAAATAAAAGTAACCAGTTAGGAATCAAAATGCAAGACCTGCTTCTCTGCTTCACCTTCTCGCATTAGGTTCCAGCCATCACTACCAACAAGTTTAAGATTTTTTACCCTAACCTACATGAACACATGATTATGAATTTAGTCATCGTGAAATAAATAAACATAGAAACATCACCAATTCAGCTACAACTTTACCAATTTATTCAAACTAAACACAACAAGGAAAAGTAGTTCTCCAACAGTTTCCCTTTCACAGAGGATTTCTCTTTTACTTGCAAATTTTCCAACTCACTGAATGCCCATTCTGTCCTCATTCTCCCCTATTTATTTAACTAATCTCAAACAAAGTACAATTATCTTCAAAATTTTGTGCCTATGCTCACCAAATATAATAAGAAAACAATAAAATTGAATTCATAGAACATAGGTACTACAATAAAATTTATTTTTTAGTTTATACTCGATCAACCCGTGAACTAAATATGACTTTACCTTCATATATTGTGTCAGCAATCCATCTCTTTCCTGCCTATTGCCTACACTTTGATTAGGATATGATTAGAACCATATATAAACAAGGAGAGAAAAAAGTTTAAAATACAAAATACCAACAGAAGCTGAAAATAGTTCATGATTATTCTTTAATGGAAATGTTAAATATATAAACAATTATTGAGCATCAATTTAAAAGTAAAATTTTAATTTACAACTTACAAGGTGGATACTTAAGAGTGAATTATATCCTTAACATGTTTGATATTTCATTGCATGAGAGTCCTTTCATGTTGAAGCATTAAAGTCTAATGTAACCAAAGCTACAAAGGCAGTAATCTGTAGAAGGAAGTCCAGTAGAACCGCCAAAGCTATAGAAAAGAAAATCCAAGAAATTGTAAAATCACTTTCTGATAAGCATGCCGTGTATTTAATGCCAAAATTTAACAAATTAACTTTGTTACGTATTTAAGTCTCGTGACTTGTTGCAACAAATGAATATTTAAGCCAAAATCCTGTTCTTGCTAATTAAGAAGGGAAGGAAATTACGTTTCTATGGATTTGGGGAAAAAACATTCATTTTGTAACTTCTTTAATCATCTTTTCACCTAAACTAATATCTGCATGGAACCCCTTCCAAGACTTAGGGAGTCACAATTTTTGGTGTTATTACAATCAGTGACAAATTTTGATTTAATGACATAGTGTCTGTTTCTTCTAGGAGAGACAAATAAAAAAAATGAAAATGAGCTTCTTCATAAACATAAACTAAATTATGCACAGTTAAAAATAAAATTTTGGAAAAATAAATAAAAGAGAGTTTTTACAAATTATAATACACATATATATAAACTAATTTTACCTTATGAAGAAGTTCATTTCATTTTTTTCTCATTTTTTTTTCTCTTAAAAATATTTTTGGAGATGTTTTGTCTAAATAGACCCATATTACTATGCATTTAAGGAAGAAAAAAGAAATGAAAGGAAGTACCACTACTTTTGCCTTAGTATTCTTAAAAGAATACTTATACTTGACCATTACAGAAAAGTGAGAAAACCAATTTTAATTGTATAGTTGTATAGGTATGTGATAATGAATTAAATGAGCTGAAAATAATATAAGGGAGAAAAGGTTATCAATATAACATACTATGCAACATTAAAGAGACACTGTCCTGTTCGTAGTAATCATACACCATAAGTTTCTCCTCCTTTGAATAGTAATATGCTCTTAGTGCAGTCACATTGTCGTGCCTAATCCTCCTAACCATCTCCATCTGCTGTTCAAACTCATTAAATTTCTGATAAGCATTAAATACACGGCATGCTGGCATAGAAACAAATGATCCTACAACAAATGCTAGAATTTCTGATAAGCTGGCCAGTGTTATTGAAGGTCCAACTTCACCCATTGCATTGCATATTTTTTCTTCAATTGGTAAACCTAATAGTATGTTTGGATAGAGAATTTAAATAGAGTAATTCATTTATTTAAAGAATTTCAAATTCTTTGAGGTGAAATACCTTGTTTGGATGGAGAATTTATAAGAAATTTGAAATTCAAGCATGGTGGAATCAATTTAATTTAAAAATTTTAATATATAAATATACTTTTAAAATCAATTTTACCATGGTGGAATCAAATTATCATATCCAACCCAATAATTTAAAATTTAAAAAATTTGAATTGACTTATCCAAACAAAATATTTTAATAATGATAGAAATTGAAATCAAAGAAATTCAAATACCAAGAATTTAAAATTTCTTTGAATTTAAAATTCCTCATCCGAATACATCATAAGGGTTGCCGTTTCACAACATCTACAATTATGCACATGTTATCAACACCAACCTGATCATAAAATGAAAATACAATAAAAGAAAAGAAAGTCAAATCTTATAACACTGGCAACATAGATCTTCGTATTTATACAGAAAGAAACAACTTACACAAGAAATCTGTTCGGCTCCGACAAACGGTATGGATTCAGAGCACTGTTTTCGCAAGAGGATAACGAGTTCCTGAACGTTGCCGTTTAGGTGGAGTTCTTGGAGAGGGAAAACATCGAGGAGCGTGGAAAGTTCTCCGGTGAGCCTGTGGAAGGTGTCAACGACGGTTTCGATTTGCACGACCAGATTGAACTTGTTTCTTCCATTGGAGCAATCTTCAATTAGCGTTTTGATCTTGTGGAGAACGATGTACATTTTCTCGAGGCGCAGAGGATGAGAAAGTAAGGGAACAAAACGGAGTTGGAATTGGAAACGCGAATCAGGTCCTCGAAAACGACGCCAAGAAGCTGCGTTTTGCGGATGGTAGAGGAGGAAGTGCGGTTGAGGAGGAAGTTGGCGGTGTTGGTGAGGGAACATATCTGATCCGTGAGTTGAAGCAAAGACATTATTTTGAATTAAGTCTAAATTTTTTTTAAAAAAATATTTCAATTAAATTGGTAAACATTGCCCCTAAAATTATAACATTTTTTGACTATTTATAAAAACCGCCAATAATTACTTGATTTTTTTGTACTAATTATACAATGCTGTCCATCTTTACGATTGGTCATGATGAGTCTTATTTCTCATATAAAAATTATACAATCACAGAATTAACAATAACCTGAGACGTGTGATAGTTTTGTCCTTAAGGACTTATCTGGGAGATGCGCAAGTCTCCCAAGGATATAACAAATCTTTTCCAATTAATAATTGAGGTATCAGAACTAACAAATTTTCAAGTGAGAATAATCTATGATACTCATAATATAATCAAGAAAAGATGTGTGAGAAGATACTCTCAAAGCCTTTTGTATGTTATTTTTATAATGAAGAGAAATTGTTTCTCAAAAACACCTTTTTACGAAGTCTTAGGATAAAAAATGTAATTATCTCTTGAAGACCAAGTCAAAATATAAGATAAGACTTAATCTAAAAGACCAAGTCAAAAAAATTGAATTTAATTAAAATATTTATTTAATAAAATAAAATTTATTTTATTTTTTCTAATTAAATAAACATGTTAATCTTTTTGAAATATCACTAAAAAAATAAAACAATCCCCACATATTTCAAAAAGGTTAAAGAAAATTTTTTAAGAAAATAAAAAAATTTCATGAGTTTTCATTCTCTTGGATGTAACGTGTTGGACCTGGTGTAACAAGCTATATGAACCAAACCTAGATCGATAAAACTTAACACACCATATAATTGTTATAGCAAGCTATATGAACTAAAGACACTTGACGCATGTTAGAGGTCTACCAATTACATTGCATCCCACAATTCTTGTTGTTATCGTTGTTGTGCGCTAATAGGCCATGCACATGCTCGATATTCATGACTGCTCTAGAGATCTCATCAAAATCTCATACAAGCAGCCCCACCTAATACTTATATAGGTGATTTCATTAGGTGTATGCCGCAAATCATACACCACCCATAAGGGATATGAAAATCATTAAAAGTTTTATAAGTTGTCAAGTTTTCCCATAACCTCATAAAGCTTAACAATAAAACTTATCCTCACATTAATGCAGTTCTAACACTTTCTCACATCATAGGAAGAGACAAAAAAATATATTAAAATTGATTAAAATCAATTTGGTGCTAGCAAAACTAACAAGGGACTTTTTTTTACTCATATGAACCTTATTTATGGGATCTCCAATCGCAAAAGTTGAATTACCATCACTTGTTTGCTTTCAAGTGGCTTAATAGTCTCATTCCTCTCGATGTTTAATATAACAATATCTTCCGTAAGGATTTAAGTCATAAGATCGACCGAATCCATTATTGACTTCATATGATCAATAAATTCAATCATTATGTTATACACAACTTATAAATAATTTTATCGAATCTTCCTTTTGTCCCATATCTTATAACAAACTTATAGAAAGGTCTTGATCTCTTGTTCTTTTCCAAGAATCATTGTCACTAGCAACATATACACTAGGGGTGGGCAAAAAAAACTAAACTGAACTGAACTGGTGGTGAACTAAACTGTACTGTACTATAAAAAACTGAACTATTTGTAAAAAAACTGAACTGAACTGTTTAAAAAAAAAAACTGAACTGAACTGTTGGATAGTTAACTGTATTGAACTATAAAATTGAACTGAATTATAAAAATTGAACTATTTTTATAAAAGGATAAAAATTAAATGTGTCTAACATGTTATGTCTTAATGGATTAACTCGATAGTCTAATAACCAAAACTTAAATAAAAAAAAAAAAAAAAAAAAAGTGATCCAAAAAAAATTGTATCAATTTTGTCGAATCTAACGGATCAATTGAACTATGTTGGACTACTTATTTTTAGGCTTAAAATTCAATGAGTTTGTTTGACTTAATTATATATATATTTTTTGAAAAATTTAAATAAAATGGAAAATAAAGTAATATTGGCAAATGTGTCTTATTTTGATAGATCAATGAGTCAAAATTGTTCAATTCAAAATATCATAACAGTTCAGTGCAGTTTAAACTGCAGTTCAGTTCAAGTTTTTATAGTATAGTTCAGTTTAGTTCAATGACACAAAAAAATAGTTCAGTTCAGTTAGTCTGAACTAATATTTAGTTTAGTTCAGTTCATAATAAGAACTATTTTTAAGTTCTGTATAGTTTTTATAAGTTCAGTTCAGTTCATTTTGCCCACCCCTAATATACACCAAAATTCTTAAATCATGGTAAGATACATATCATAATATGACATCAAATTTTAAACTAGCATTGGTTATATATATCACATCTCAACTTATAAGGTTCACAAAAATTGCAAGTCTAGTTTAGTCTAAAAAGTCATGTATCAAAAACAAATCTAAACTTACTATTCACTTTATTTAAAAAGCCTAAAACTTCCACATTTTTTATGAAGCAAAAAAATAAATAAAACTTTATCACTATAAAAAAATCCTCTAGACTCACGGGTGAAGTTGTCCCCATTTATGGTGTGTGCCCATGGAGCCTCCCTAATAACGTGTTTAAGAGCATTGATTCTACGTTTCTCCATGGTTTATGTTCTAGGGTTTTGCAAGGAGGTTAGTTTCATTGTGTCATACTATCCACCGTAAAACTCAAATTTTATGGACAACAAATAAGTTCTTAAGATTGTTGTAAATTATTGTCCATCTTCATGATCAATCACAAACAAGAGTCCTCTTTCTCATATGAAAATTATACAATCACAAAATTAAGAGTAACCCGAGACATGTGATAGCATTGTCGTTAAGGACTTATCCGTGTGATGCGCAAGTCCTCAAGGATATAACTGGTCCTTCCCAATTAATAATTAAGGCAACAGAATTAACAAATTTTCAAGTGAGAATAACTAATAAGACTCGTAATATAATAAAAAAAGATATATGAAGAGATGTTCTCAAAACCTTCTATATATTATATTTATAATGAAGAGAAATTTTTTCTCAAAAACACCTTTTACGAAGTTATAAGATAAAAATGTAATTATCTCTTGAAGACTAAGTCAAAATATAAGATAAGACTTAATCTAAAAGACCAAGTCAACAAAATAAATATAATTAAAATATTTATTTAATAAAACAAAATTAATTAAACAAAATTTTTCTAATTAAATAAACATATTAATCCTTTTGAAATATCACTCAAAAAAAAAAAATACAACAGTAACCACTATATAGAACAATTAAGAATTCACAAGCTGCTTAATGCTACAAAGTGGTTTCATGGTATCATATTAGCCCACCTGTTTTATAACCATAGATTGTACATTTGGACAAGTAAAAGCTAATTAACGCATCCAATAGGGATATTACAATCTGTCTTCTTTTTTCATCTTTTTAAAGCATAATTAACTACAAACCTTTGACTTTAATTAAAAAAGAGGAAGACGAAGCAAACTATGCAACAAATGCTACAGGAAGAAACCGGTCCTATTTTCAGTTCTGTTGGCGGTGAATGTGGTAGAAACTTGCACATGAGAATTTCAGCACTTTCTTTCTTCGTACATGCTTGAGAGGATCTATCAGAGAAAAGAATATGCTTAGTTCATTCAACTCAAGAACCACCAAATCAAAAATAAATTAAAATAAAATAAAGAGCAAAAAGATAATGAAATCACCTAGAGAGGTAGAATGAAAAACTGCAGCACAGTTTGTAACCAAAACAAAATAAAATAATATAGCAGTTGATTGCATACCTACCGTCTAGTAGTACAGATCATTTTTATACTCCTGTACACCATTATTTACCAAAAAATATTACACCCACAAATAATGGAATAACATTTGAAATGCATGCACAGACCATAATGCAGTTAGCTAGCTAGCATCTAAAAATCATTTAGGAATAAATATTTATATTATTAAGAATGGCATGTCAGGACCTTCTGATTGTGCCAAAGACAGGTGATGTTCAAGTTGCTTGAAGTCTAAAAAGGACATGCCACTCCCTCCTTAATATGTTACTTGACATTCTAGTGGTGAATGAAATTCAGGTTGAGAGGCTTGGTTCTAAACTCTAATATAATTCAGACTAATGAAACAAAATTACTGTCTGTAAACTTATTTAGGAGGAAACATGTTTATCTGTAAACAACAAGTAGTTCAATCATAGTCTCTTCCTCCTATTTTCGAAAACCAGGTAGCTTAAAGCACAAATTTACAGGATACGCCACATGATAATTGAACTACATAATTCCTCGCAAAACTGAAAACTTGTTGAAACTCAATACAAATGACTTTCATTGTAAGACAAAAACATGTATTAGTCATTGAATATTTGCAATGTTTAACCATCAAATCCTGAATGTTAGGCTCCAACGGGCATTTATTAACAATTACAAACACTAAACTTGTGATATTTGTTAATTAGCCAGTCTACATCTACCATAGATTTTGCCTTATCACAGCTGCACCTTAGATTCCCACTTTCCCTTAAAATAAACAAATATAAATTAATTACCCCATATTGTTACTCCTAACAAAAGGACAAAATAATATTGTTACTCCTAACAAGGACAAATTAAATATCTTGCAAGGAATCTCGTGGTAGTTCTATAAGATAATGTCAAAACAATACATCATATAGTTTTCTTCCTATCAGTGATACAATGAGACAAAAAAAATTGATGTGGTCCATTGCATAGCTTTAACCGTTTTTGTTGAGCCAAGTCTTAAACACGTACAGAATGATAGAAAAGTATCCTAATAAAATAAGAGAAAAAAATAAAATGACTGTAAGTTTTCACTCAAAACCCACATGCAGTGCAAATTAGTAAAAATTGGAATTTATACACAAAAATAAAGTCCATAAATAGACTAGAGAAGTTGAGTCATATTTACGTGTTTGTATATATAAGCAAATAAGAGTAGGTTAGGAAAGTTTACATAAATGGAAAAAAAAATGAAACTATTTGTTGTTGAAAATGAGCTAGTTATTTGTTAAGAATTGGAAAGAATCTCACCTGATTTAACACTTACAATAACCCTCTAGCAATCATTTCTCGGAGAAGTTCCTCTGCCTTATCATTCTCGTCTTTTTCAAATAGAGTAGAAATAATTATTTCAAAAGTGATAGCATCAGGCATGCAATCATTGTCTTCCATTATTGACAGTGCTTCATCAAACAACTCCACTTTACAAAGTACATTGATCATAGCATTATATGTATAGACATTGAGATGATGGCCTTTAGTCAAAAGATACCGAAAAACTTCTTGCGCTTTCTCAAGTCTTCCACCTTTGCACAGTCCATCAATAAGTATTGTGTATGTGTACTTATCTGGCTGAATTCTCCAACTAATCATTTTCTTGAATAATGCAATTGCTCTGTCTAGATGACCATTTTTGCATAAAGCATCCAATAAGGAACTGTAGATAATTATATCGGCAGGTTGACCTCTATCATGCATCTCATAAACAAGATTCCAAACATCAGCAAAGACACATTCAATTTCTTAGCATGCTTAATGATATAAGACTTCTGTTTCTTCCTTCCTTGTTCTATTTCCACCATCACAAAAATTATTTCTTCCACGAGCACAAAAAATATCAATCAAGGTATCCAAAAAATAACACTAGAGTTCAGTAACTAGAGATAATTAACAGAAATATGTGAAGGAAGATTGCATTTTCGCATTTACCTTGCGGTGGGCGGTGGCTGGTGTGACTTGTGTGAGTGTGAGTTAGGGATTCCTAGCGTAAAGAGCCAACCCGTCGTGATGTGCCTCCTTTTATTTTTTTAATTTATAATTACTTAGTTAACCAAACTGTAAATTAAATAAATTCAATTTTTTAAAAATTGAATTAAAAAATAATTTAATTCAATTTTATTTTAAATAGTTTTAATTTTTTAGTTTAAAATAATTTAGTTATTTAATAATTTTAATTTAGTTTAGTTAATTTTGCTAGGCCCTAAATTTAACTCATGTCGGAACCAACAATAAAATGTAAATCAATAATTGTTAAAAGTGTTAATTTATCTTTATAAAAATCGATCTCCTGAAATAGAGTTATATAGTTATTTATTAAATAAAAAAAATTAAAAAAGGCAAAAATATATGAAATAACTCATGTAAAAATGAGTCTAACTAGATACCATAAAATAATATGATATTAATTTTTAAAGTTTTTTAATGGAACATTTAATTCATTTTTATACAATTTTTACTGTATAATGCTTGAGTTTTATATTTTTTATGTAAGTGAATTTAATGAAATAAATTTTATATTCTAAATTAATAAAAAAAATATTTTAATAAAATTAAAAATATTCTAATTTAAAAAATTAAATTCAAAATATTGCAATTTTATTAAAATAAATTATATGATTAAAGAAAAAAATTGACGACATCATAAATTTAACCTTTTTGGGGTAAAATAAGAAATAATGTAAACGGATAATATTCATTTAAATAATTTAAGTTAGTTAATTAAAATAATATATTACAATAACTAATCAATTAATTTTTATTGGAATTTATTTCATGCAATAATTAAATAATAACAACTTAAACTATAAAATAAGTATAACATAAAGTTATAATTAGATATAAATCTGCGATATTATGATATATTTTGAAGAAATTGAAATTAATGAAAAATATTTTATTAAGCTATATAATAAAATAACTGTGAAATATTTAGGATAAATTATATTATTAATTTATCTATTTTTTTTATTTTAAATTTATTTTGAAATATAAATATTTAATCTCTTATTTTTAAAATCATGAAATTTTTGATTTATTTCTAATTTAATTTTTGTTGATCGTTAAATTTTAATATTATTTTATAATTTGTCTGTACTTAAGTAACGTGATATTTAACGATGTGATATATGTGAATAAAAATTAAAAAATAATATATAAATTTTTTATATTTTTCTATGAATGATTAATATTTATTTTATTAATAAAAATATTATTTACATATTTTTTAATTTTTAATTTTTAAATGTCATGTTACTAAATGATATCATTTAAATATAAGTAAATATTAAAATTTAACAATTAGTAAATGTTGTAATATCCCAAAATTTTATTCAAATGAAAAGAGTTATTTATTATGTGAATAAGTATTTTATTCCCGTATTTTACTATTCATGTATACGTATTTTACTATTTATGTATACGTATTTATGAATAGTATTTTACTATTCATATGAATAGTAATTTTGAAAAAACGTAAGCTTAGTAATTATATTATTATTTTAATGAATAGTGTTTTACTATGTATGCATAGTGAAAGGCTGCGTTTTCAGGGGCTGCGGACGTTTGAAGTTTCAAAATTATAATTAATTTGAATATAATAATGAATAGTGAATAGTGCATAGTAACTTATAATATTATTTTAATGAATAGTGCATAGTGCATAGTAACTTCAAAATTTCTATAAATAGGGACCTAAGGATTTTGAAAATTCATAACTAGAGAGAAGAAAAGTTTAGAGAGAAGGAATTCTAGAGAGATAGAAAGAGAAAATAAGAGAGAAGGTTCTGCCTAGGTTGTGAAAAGAGGAGGAGAATAGAGAAGGTTCTGCTCTAGTTCCGGTTCCGGTTTAAGGAGAAAGAGAGGAGATTCTGCCCAAATTCCTATTTATCCAGGTAAGGGGGGAGTGGGAAACCTTGCTTGGGGGTGTAGAAATAATTGTTAAATAGTCTGTTTGTTGGATTGGCTCCCGATCCCTTGTCTGTTGTTTGATTATTTGAATATATATTATTACTGTGTTTTGTTTGTACTACTTGATTTTCTTGTTGCGGTAATTAATAATTATAATTAATGGATAACTTCACTTTTACTATTCTAAAATATTCATTGAATGGAAGACTAAGTCTCCTATTAACTTATAAATTTAGACTTTATTATCTAAATGGAAGGCCGAGCCTCCTTATTTTCATTAAGCTTCCTATTTTACTTAAGGATTTAATTATACCAGGAAATATAAATTATATGATCCCTAAAGACCTTTGAACTATTGGACCCTTGACTTAATGACCTTGGACTATTGAACTGTTGGACTGTTGGACAATGGACTATTGGACTATTGAACCTTTGGACTATGGGACTATTGAATTATTGGACCTTTGGACTATTGGATTAATAAAATATAATATAAGTATGAATTATGCTTATGATATGGTATATTATAGGAAATTCTGTAACATGTGAAATGTTAAGTTTATGATTGTATGACATGCATCATATGCATATATACTCCAGGTGTGCCGCTGAGGCCGCATACCCACGACTAACAAGGTGTGCCTTTGGGTCACCAATGATGTAACCAGGTGTTCCTTTGGGTCACCCATGATATGCTAACTAGGTGTGCCTTAGGGTCACCAATGATGATATGTGAACTTCCGTATGGCGCCACATGCATATATTTATGAGTTGAGTCTATGACATCATTGCATGATAAATAATTATTATATATGATAATGATTATGTGTGTGTGCTATTTAACTTTTATTTCTTCATCTACAACTGAGTGAGATGTTTCTCACTCCCTTGTTATTTTTTTTGTATATGTTTAAATTTATGTTGCAGGTGATCATCATCATGAGGATGTTGGTGATGAGGCCTAAAGGCTTCTTGGGGCATGCTCTGATAGGATGTGACATCGGGTTTAGCTAGGATTTCTCTTATGTATTTCTTGTTCTAAAAATATTTTCTTTTCTTGTGTAATTTAATAAATTATAAATTGATTCCTAACTAGGAGGCACTGCCACCTTTACTGGGATTAATTTATAATCTTTGTTTTATAATAACTTCTTGAGTTTAATATTTATGTGTATGAATTATGAATGTGCATCTTCTACCTTATGATACTTATTGTTTTATATCATTCTATGAAAATCTTTTATAAATATAGTTTATGTTTATTAATGATGTTGGGGTAGAGGGTGTCACATTTAGTGGTATCAGAGCCTGGTCGATTTTATCGGCCGTGAGTTATGTGTCTACTATATTTATTGATAAATGAATTGATTGTGAGATCTATTATGTTGATATGATGCTTGCCTATGTCTATTAATTGTATTATTTCTTTAGAATATGGCTGGTAGAAATGATCGTGCGATTGCTGATGCTCTCCAAGCATTAGCCCAAGCTATGAACAACAATAATATGAATGGAGTTGCTCCTAACTGGTTGGAGCAATTTCAGAGGAATAATCCACCCACTTTCAAAGGAGGTTATGACCCAGATGCCGCCATGAATTGGTTATCAGAGATCGAGAAAATCTTTAATGTTATGGATTGTCCCCTTACAGAGAGAGTGAAGCTAGCCACCTTCATGCTGACAGCTGATGCTTACTTTTGGTGGGAAGGAGCACTTCGGAGGATAATTGATGGAGGCGTACATTTGAATTTGGAGAACTTCAAGAGGGTCTTTCTTGAAAAATATTTTCCAGATGATGTAAGGAGTAGGAAGGAAATGGAATTTCTTGAACTAAAACAAGGAAACGATACAGTAGAGGTATATGCTGCAAAGTTTGATGCTTTGGTCCGCTACTGTACACACTATCATGGTGAAGGTGGGGAAAGGGCCAAATGCATAAAGTTTGTAAATGGTCTGCGTCCTGAAGTGAAAACAGCAATCAACTATCAGGAGATATATCATTTTCCCACTCTGGTTAATAAGTGCAGTATTTATGATCGTGACAACCGTGCTCGTGCTGCTTTCTATAAAGGAGCTGGAGGCCCTGCTCGTACAGTGAATTCTAATACTTCTGGTAGAAGTAAGCCTTATTCCAACCCTACAAGATTTCAAGGGAATATGACTACTAATAATAGAAGTAATTCCTTTACTAGAGGAACCACTGTAAATACTACTGGAAGTGTTGGAGGATCTACTTTTTCAGGGAGATGTGGGAAGTGTGGACGTGTTGGTCATAACAAGTCAGAATGTCGTGACAAGGAGATTACCTGTTTCAACTGTAGTGGTAAAGGACATATTAGCACTCAATGTTCTGAACCACCAAGAACACGTGTCGTTGGATCAGGATCGCAAACCGAACGACCAAAGACTGTAGGAAGAGTATTTGCTCTTAGTGGTGTTGAAGCTGCTCAGTCAGAAAATTTGATACAAGGTACTTGTTTCATAGCTGAGACTCCTTTTGTTGTACTATTTGATTCTGGTGCAACTCATTCCTTTATTTCCATCTCTTGTGTCCAAAAACTGAAATTGCCTGTGTCTTTGTTAAATTTTGATTTAGTTGTTGAAACCCCTACTAATGGTTCTGTAACTACATCTCTAGTGTGTTTAAAATGCCCTTTGACAATTTCTGATAAACAGTTTCTAGTTGACTTAATTTGTCTGCCTCTTAGTCAATTAGATGTAATCCTTGGTATGGATTGGCTATCTTCTCACCATGTTCTTTTAAATTGCTTTGATAAATCCATTTCATTTGGTGAATGTAAGAGTACGGAATTTCTTAGTGCTTCTAACATTAAAACTTGTTTAAAGGAAAATGAAAGGGTATACATGATCTTATCTTCATTAACAGTTGAGACTGAGAATAAGCTAGATGAGATTCCCTTAGTGAGAGAATTTCCAGAAGTATTTCCTAAGGATGTGTCTAGTTTACCACCTGAGAGAGAGATTGAGTTCAGTATAGACTTAGTGCCAGGTACCGCACCCATATCTATAGCACCCTATAGGATATCTCCTAAAGAGTTAGTTGAGCTTAAGAAACAGATAGAGGAACTACAAGAGAAACAATTCATTAGGCCTAGTGTTTCACCTTGGGGAGCGCCTGTTCTATTGGTCAAGAAGAAAGATGGGAGCATGAGATTATGCATAGATTATAGACAATTGAATAAGGTAACCATTAAGAATAAGTATCCATTGCCTAGAATAGATGACCTTATGGACCAGCTAGTTGGGGCTTGTGTGTTTAGTAAGATAGATTTGAGATCAGGTTATCACCAAATCCGAGTGAAATCCGAGGATATCCCAAAGACTGCTTTTAGGACCCGCTATGGGCACTATGAGTATTTAGTGATGCCTTTTGGTGTGACTAATGCACCTAGTGTTTTCATGGACTACATGAATAGGATCTTTCACCCTTACTTGGATAGATTTGTAGTGGTCTTCATAGATGATATCCTAGTGTATTCTAAGAATAGGGAAGAGCATGCTGAGCACCTTAGGATCGTTCTTCAAACCCTTAAGGAGAAACAGTTGTATGCTAAATTGGCAAAATGTGAATTTTGGTTGGAGAGTGTAAATTTTTTAGGGCATGTGATATCCAAGGATGGAATAGCTGTAGATCCTTCTAAGGTAGAGGCGGTTCTTGAATGGAAAACACCTAAGTCAGTTTTTGAAATTAGGAGTTTTCTAGGACTAGCTGGGTATTATAGGAGATTTATAGAGGGTTTTTCTAAATTAGCTTTACCTTTGACCAAATTGACTAGGAAAAACCAACCTTTTGTGTGGGACTCTAAGTGTGAAGAGAGTTTTCAAGAACTTAAGAGAAGACTAACTAGTGCCCCTGTGTTAGTATTACCTGACCCTAGCAAGACTTTTGAGGTATTTTGTGATGCTTCCAAATCAGGTTTAGGTGGAGTACTTATGCAGGAGAGAAGGGTAGTAGCCTATGCGTCTAGACAACTTAAAACCCATGAGCAAAACTATCCTACCCATGATCTTGAGTTAGCTGCAATAGTATTTGTGCTTAAGTTGTGGAGACACTACTTGTTTGGATCTAGATTTGAGGTGTTTAGTGATCATAAAAGCCTTAAGTACTTGTTTGACCAAAAGGAATTAAATATGAGACAGAGAAGATGGTTAGAGTTTCTTAAGGATTATGACTTTCAGTTGAACTATCACCCAGGCAAAGCTAATGTGGTAGCTGACGCTTTGAGTAGGAAATCCTTGAGAATTTCTTCTTTAATGATGAGGGAATTGCACATGATTGAGGAATTTAGGGATATGAGTTTAGGGTGTGAACTAACCTCTAAGAGTATTAGGTTGGGAACCTTGAAGGTGACTAATAACTTGATAGATGAAATTAGAAAAGGTCAGAAGGTAGATCCTTTCCTATTGAGTCAAGTTGAGAAGTTAAATCAAGGTGTGGAAAGTGAATTTAAAATTGGAATAGATGGAGTATTGAGGTTTAGAGATAGGTTGTGTATTCCTAGTGTGCCTGAACTTAAGAGAGCAATTCTTGAAGAAGGACATAGGAGTAGCCTTAGTATTCATCCTGGATCCACTAAGATGTACCAAGACCTTAAGAAGATGTTTTGGTGGCCTAAGATGAAGAAGGAAGTGGAGGAATTTGTGTATGCCTGCCTAGTATGTCAAAAAGCTAAGGTAGAACACCAAAAACCTTCAGGTTTGATGCAACCTTTGGATGTGCCTGTATGGAAATGGGATAGCATCTCTATGGATTTCATAGTTGGATTACCTAAAACTACGAAAAACTTAGATGCTATATGGGTTATTGTAGATAGATTGACTAAGTCTGCCCATTTTATTCCCATTAACATTAGATACTCTTTGGAGAGATTAACCAAGTTGTACATAAGTGAGATTGTGAGATTGCATGGGGTTCCTACTAGTATAGTTTCTGACAGAGATCCTAGGTTTACCTCTAGATTTTGGGAGAGTTTGCATGAGGCTTTAGGCACTAAGCTTAGATTGAGTTCAGCCTACCATCCCCAAACAGATGGCCAAACCGAAAGAACTATTCAATCTTTGGAAGACTTGTTGAGAGCTTGCATCTTAGAACATGGGGGTAGTTGGGATAGTTTCCTACCTTTGATAGAATTTACCTACAACAATAGCTACCATTCCAGTATTGGGATGGCACCCTATGAAGCTCTATATGGTAGGAGATGTAGAACACCTTTGTGTTGGGTAGAACCTGGAGAGAATGCTATCTTAGGACCTGAGATAGTTCAACAAACTACTGAACAAGTTAAGATGATCCAGGAGAGAATGAGAGCAGCTCAGAGTAGGCAGAAGAGTTACAGTGATAAGAGGAGAAAGGACCTTGAGTTTAATGAAGGTGATCATGTATTCCTTAAAGTTACTCCTTGGACAGGAGTAGGCAGAGCACTAAAATCGCGTAAGCTTACTCCACGTTTCATTGGTCCTTATCAAATCCTTAAAAGAATTGGTGAAGTAGCCTATCAAATTGCCTTACCCCCATCTCTTTCAAATCTTCATAATGTCTTTCATGTTTCCCAACTCAGAAAATATGTCCATGATCCTTCCCATATCATCGAGTCTGACAATGTTCAATTGAAAGATAATCTCACCTATGAAACAGTTCCTTTAAGAATTGATGATACGAGGGTGAAACAACTAAGAGGAAAGGAAATTCCTTTGGTTAAGGTCGTTTGGGGAGGACATTTTGAAGAAAGTGCTACTTGGGAGTTAGAAAGCAAGATGCGTGAAGATTATCCTTTTCTATTTTAGGAAAATTTCGGGGATGAAATTTCTTAAAGGAGGGGAGAAATGTAATATCCCAAAATTTTATTCAAATAAAAAGAGTTATTTATTATGTGAATAAGTATTTTATTCCCGTATTTTACTATTCATGTATACGTATTTTACTATTTATGTATACGTATTTATGAATAGTATTTTACTATTCATATGAATAGTAATTTTGAAAAAACGTAAGCGCTTATGCAAAACTCAAATTATTTGGATGAATAGTATTTTACTATTCATGAATAGTAATTATATTATTATTTTAATGAATAGTGTTTTACTATGTATGCATAGTGAAAGGCTGCGTTTTCAGGGGCTGCGGACGTTTGAAGTTTCAAAATTATAATTAATTTGAATATAATAATGAATAGTGAATAGTGCATAGTAACTTATAATATTATTTTAATAAATAGTGCATAGTGCATAGTAACTTCAAAATTTCTATAAATAGGGACCTAAGGATTTTGAAAATTCATAACTAGAGAGAAGAAAAGTTTAGAGAGAAGGAATTCTAGAGAGATAGAAAGAGAAAATAAGAGAGAAGGTTCTGCCTAGGTTGTGAAAAGAGGAGGAGAATAGAGAAGGTTCTGCTCTAGTTCCGGTTCCGGTTTAAGGAGAAAGAGAGGAGATTCTGCCCAAATTCCTATTTATCCAGGTAAGGGGGGAGTGGGAAACCTTGCTTGGGGGTGTAGAAATAATTGTTAAATAGTCTGTTTGTTGGATTGGCTCCCGATCCCTTGTCTGTTGTTTGATTATTTGAATATATATTATTACTGTGTTTTGTTTGTACTACTTGATTTTCTTGTTGCGGTAATTAATAATTATAATTAATGGATAACTTCACTTTTACTATTCTAAAATATTCATTGAATGGAAGACTAAGTCTCCTATTAACTTATAAATTTAGACTTTATTATCTAAATGGAAGGCCGAGCCTCCTTATTTTCATTAAGCTTCCTATTTTACTTAAGGATTTAATTATACCAGGAAATATAAATTATATGATCCCTAAAGACCTTTGAACTATTGGACCCTTGACTTAATGACCTTGGACTATTGAACTGTTGGACTGTTGGACAATGGACTATTGGACTATTGAACCTTTGGACTATGGGACTATTGAATTATTGGACCTTTGGACTATTGGATTAATAAAATATAATATAAGTATGAATTATGCTTATGATATGGTATATTATAGGAAATTCTGTAACATGTGAAATGTTAAGTTTATGATTGTATGACATGCATCATATGCATATATACTCCAGGTGTGCCGCTGAGGCCGCATACCCACGACTAACAAGGTGTGCCTTTGGGTCACCAATGATGTAACCAGGTGTTCCTTTGGGTCACCCACGATATGCTAACTAGGTGTGCCTTAGGGTCACCAATGATGATATGTGAACTTCCGTATGGCGCCACATGCATATATTTATGAGTTGAGTCTATGACATCATTGCATGATAAATAATTATTATATATGATAATGATTATGTGTGTGTGCTATTTAACTTTTATTTCTTCATCTACAACTGAGTGAGATGTTTCTCACTCCCTTGTTATTTTTTTTGTATATGTTTAAATTTATGTTGCAGGTGATCATCATCATGAGGATGTTGGTGATGAGGCCTAAAGGCTTCTTGGGGCATGCTCTGATAGGATGTGACATCGGGTTTAGCTAGGATTTCTCTTATGTATTTCTTGTTCTAAAAATATTTTCTTTTCTTGTGTAATTTAATAAATTATAAATTGATTCCTAACTAGGAGGCACTGCCACCTTTACTGGGATTAATTTATAATCTTTGTTTTATAATAACTTCTTGAGTTTAATATTTATGTGTATGAATTATGAATGTGCATCTTCTACCTTATGATACTTATTGTTTTATATCATTCTATGAAAATCTTTTATAAATATAGTTTATGTTTATTAATGATGTTGGGGTAGAGGGTGTCACAAATGTCAATTTAACAAAAAGAACAAAATCCCATACTAATATCTCTATTTATGAATCAAGGAAGTTTTCAAATTTATAGAAAATATGATTATAATCTTAAAAAAAATTGACCAAAAATTATGTTGTAACAATATTTTATAATCAAACAAATAAAACTTAAAAAAAATCAATCACTGTGATTTGTTTCTAGATCTTAAAAAAATTAATGTTTTATTTTAATTTGCTGAACTATTTTTTAAAAATCAAAGAAAATGAAATAGGTTGAGTTTATAATAGCAAAACACCTAATGTAAAATTTCAATTTTTTAGAATAATAAATTTAGTTAATATGATAGGGTAATAAATTATTTAAATGTATATTGAATTAACCTTTATATGTATGTTATATTTAAGATAAAATAATTGCGTTAATTAACAAATCAAATAAAAAATTAAATGATATTTTGAAAATATCTAATTTACATATTATAAAATTTAACATGTGAATATGATAAAAAAATATTGGATGTATATTAAATGAATAATATATATATATATATATATATTAAGTTGTTTAAAGTATAAATTTATTAAATATTGAATGTATTAAAAATGATATTACGACACATGATATGAAAATAAATTTAGTAGTAATATACATTTATAAATAAATGTTTCTAATACTTTTTTTTTTATATTGAAATTGAAGTATATTGATAGATTTAGGTTTAAAAGTTTTATATAAGTATAAATTTGACTCTTTAATTTAAATTGATTTAAATTAATTTAAAGAAATACGTAACACAAAGTGTAACGACTCACCTAGCTATCACACAACAAACAACACCACGCAGAATAGAGCATGTATATATAAATATAAAATATATATACATGGGTCTAGCCTGGGGTTCAACATATCAATATACAAAATACAGCCAAAATACCTACACTAAGTAGTCAAAACAACAAAACATCAACTCCATCTGCCAGTTGCAAAGTTGCTACTATACTCCAACCTATCCATGCTCTGCTCCCATACACAGTATGAACATAACAGTCCAATCCACATGAAAACAGACAAGGGTAAGCAAGTGAAAAGAATCAACATATATATATATAGAAATTATAAATAGCTACAACTTATCAGTACATCATTAAATTCAACAAGGATGACACACCACACATAACAACATACATCTACATCTCAGCTTCACAGCACACTACACATATACAGCTCATAACAGTTCACAACATTCAGCAAAATCACATCAGACAGCTTATGCATCGTCACGCATTTCAACTCAGAGATCTTCTACAGCTCAACCTTACGGCCTACAACAGCTCAGCCTTACGGCCTATAACAGTTTATATTCACAACACAGCTCAAAATCAACATTCAGCACAGCACATCATAATTACATAAATCAGTATAAGCATCCCACAGCACAGCTCAACTTTACATCAATACAGCTTAAACATCATACGACATTAACAACTTGAACAACATACAACTCAACTCGGTTCAACAACATTAATCAGCATTAGTCAGCATAAATCAACATATTTATGAAAGAACACATCCAAAACAACCTTCAACTTATCCAAATCACTCATTGTGAAATGACAACCTTTACTTAACATAGAATATCGGGAGTTATTATACTCCTATCATGCTCATCCTTATCTCATATGAAAGATAAGAATATTTCCTACAACTCTTATGAAGACATAAAGTCCTAATTCCATCATCTACTTTGTCAAAAACTTACAAAAACTGCAATGGCTATGAATAATACTAACAACTTGACCCCTGTTCACTAAAACAACAATATTTGGAGTTCTAGACCTCCTTTTTGGGTAATTCCAACGCCATTGGAAAACTAAGATCCAAGGCTACAACTTTCTGAAGACTACAAAGTCAAATTCTGAAAGCACAAAAGCGCTCAGCACCTCCAAAGCGCTTGGCGCTTTACCTCCAGGAATCCCCAAAGAGCTCAGCCCTTCAAAATGGCTCAGTCATTTCAAAAGCGCTCAACCCTTTAAAACGGCTCAGCCCTTTGGTTCCAGAAACCCTCCCCTGTCACGCAGCCCCTAAAGGACTCAGCCCTTCAAAACAGCTCAGCCTTTTACGACAGAAACACAGTCCCTTCACCATTTTTGAACAACAACCTGCAAACAGAGAATTCTCAACACATGCAACCATCTCCAAACACTTCCCACTGTAACAGACAGCTAAGAGCAGCTCGAAACATCAACATGCAACTATAGGATCACCACAAATCATCAAAACACACCTACTAGCTTCCCTTACCTCAGAGGAGAATAATTTCCGAGCTTCCGAGAAATGGAGGAGAAGAAGAAGAGGAAGAAAATCCAACACTCGACTAGCTCCGCACGGCTCACGCTTGAGGAATGGAGAAGGATTGAGGAACCTCTTTCGTGCTCACTGCTTCTGCTAGAGAGAAAGGAATTTTGAGAGGATAAGGAAAAAGAGAGAATGCAAGTGAGGGAGATGAGAAAAGAGAGGAAAGAGCTGCGGGGTCTCACACAAAGAGTATAATAATAAAATTAAAATTTGTATTAATATTTTAATAAAAAATTAATATAAGAAATTATCTTAATAAAATTTTAAAACGTATATATAATTAGTAATTGATAATTATAAATTACATTTAATTATTATAATTGATAGTTATAAATTACATTTAATTATTATAATTGATAATCTAAGAGATGATTATAAAATATATTTAATTAATAGTTATAAATTATTAAATATATTTAATAAATGAATATCCAATTACGTTAATAATTTAACAATTTAATTAAAAATTAGTCTAATTGTGATTAAGAAAATGTGATCAACATTCTTTATTTTCCATTTTTATAACTTGGTTTATTTATTCATCACTGTTTCTTTGCGATATATGTAACATCCCAAATTTTAGTCAATGAAAAGAAATATTTTTTATGTATTTATTATGTGAATAAGTATTTTATTTATGTATTTTACTATTTACATATACGTATTTTACTATTTATGTATACGTATTTTACTATTTATGTATACATATTTTACTATTCATATATACGTATTTATGAATAGTGTTTTACTATGCAAATAGTGAATGGCTGCGCATGAGGGCGGCTACGAGGGGCTGCGGATTCTTAAGTTTCAAAATTATAATTAATTTGAATATTTTAATGAATAGTGCATAGTAACTTATAATATTATTTTAATGAATAGTGCATAGTGCATAGTAACTTCAAAATTTCTATAAATAGGGGCCTAAGGTTTTGAAAATTCAGAATTCTAGAGAGAAGGAAATTCTGGAGAAATAGAGAGAGAAAGTAAGAGAAAGAAAAGGAGGTTCTACTCTAGTGCCTTGTTTAAGGAGAAAGAGGAAGAGATTCTGCCCTAATTCCGATTCCTTTTAAGGAAAGATAGAGAGGAGGAGATTCTGCCCAAATTTCTGTAAACCCAGGTAAGGGGGGAGTGGGAAACCTCGCTTGGGGATGTGGGAATAATTGTTAAATAGTTTGTTTGTTGGATTGGCTCCCGATCCCTTGCCTGTTGTTTATTTCTTTGAATATGTATTATTGATGTGTTTTGTTTTATATCTTATTTATTTACATATTAGAATCTGTTATTTGAATGGAAGGCTAAGCCTCCTAAGTATTTATAAATTTGTAATCTATTATTTAAATGGAAGGCTGAGCCTCCTTATTATCTTATATTACCTTTTAAGCTTCCTACTTTACTTAAAAGATCTTAATATATTATTATTGAAAAATATGATACCTAAGCAACCTCTGGACTGTTGGATTGTTGGACTGTTGGACTATTGGACTGTTTGGACTGTTGGACTGTTTGGACTGTTGGACTATTGGACTATTAAATTGGATTATTGAAATAATTCTTAATTATGAAATATGAATATGATATGTGTAACATGCTAAAGGTTGAGTCTGTGAATGTATGACATGCATCATATGCACATATTACTCCAGGTGTGCCGCTGAGGCCGCATACCCACGACTAACAAGGTGTACCTTTGGGTCACCCACGATATGCTAACGAGGTGTATGAACACCAATGATAGGTGTACCTTAGGGTCACCGACAATTGTATAGGTGTGCCTTCGGGTCACCAATGATGATATGTGAACTTTCGTATGGCGCCACATGCATACATTAGTGAGTCAAGTCAAGGAAATCATTATACATAAGCATATATGTGAGATTGATTATATATGTGAATTATATTGCGTGTGTGTGTGCTATTTAACTTTTATTTCTATATCTGCAACTAAGTGAGAAGTTTCTCACTCCCTTGTCATTTTTGTGTATATTTAAATTATGATGCAGATAATTAG
Organism: Cajanus cajan; assembly: GCF_000230855.2. Taxonomy (NCBI): domain Eukaryota; kingdom Viridiplantae; phylum Streptophyta; class Magnoliopsida; order Fabales; family Fabaceae; genus Cajanus; species Cajanus cajan. The sequence goes on along the minus strand of NC_138517.1, from coordinate 4,752,930 downwards.
CATGAGGCTGAGGATGTTGGTGGTGAAGCTTAGGCTTCTGTTTGGGTTTCGCTCTGATAGGATGTGACATCGGGATTAGCTAGACTAATTGTTAAATTATTATTATTTTTCTTTTGTAATTTTTATGTTATTTATGTTGAAAGTGTTGTCGCCACCGGCCCGGAACGGGCTTTCGGCAATCGCGAGGGATGGTTGGACTCGTTTATTTGTTTAAAAATGTGGATTGCTAGAATGACTTATTCTCAAACTGAGACCTCGTCAAACGAGCAATTTTATTAAAAGGCTCACTAATCCATATTAATCCCAAGCGGGACCCTCCATGGATTAGTGGTTTTCGCAAAAGGAGGGTTCGTGGAGTCGCCACCAATGTTTTACTCAAAACATTGGAAAAAGGGATAAGGCAATTGATTAAAAATCAACCTTGGCCATTACAACCAGAGTTGGGTAAGGGAGTCGGTTACGCGTGAGGAAGGTGTTAGCACCCCACAGCGCCCCTTTCGGGTTCCCTATGACAGATTATTTTTTAAAATAACAGCGTAAAATTACTAAGTTACCCCTATTTATTCTAAGCAATTATAAATTGACTATCTACATGATGACAGTTTAAATATGCACACAGAAAGCAGTAAAAGGAAGGATTGAAGGGAAACCTCTTGAAGCGTGCTTTTATAAAAATGAACTGGGAAGCGTTTTGGCGTTCCCTCGCTCTACAAGCCCGCTCCTCGCTCTCCTAGAATAAAATTTTAACTAAGGGAATCAAAAAGATTTCCCCTCGACTAGGTTCGATCCTCAAGCAAAATGGCTCGGGGCTCAAGAACTTCGTCGGATCAACTCTCCGAGTGATTTCTAGGGCAGAACACTGCTCAAAAACCCCAGAATACTCAAGGAGAGGGCTGAAACTATGTTCAGAAGTGTGGAGGAACGTCCAAATGACGTCCTATATATAGGAAACAGGCGCAATACGGCCTACAGGGCCAATACGGCCGTATTGAAATTTTTGAACTCCAATACGGTCGTATTGGAGTTCAATACGGTCGTATTGAAGTTCAAAAATTTCAATACGCCCGTATTGAGCTCGCTGCGGTTGTATTGAAGTGTCAATACGGTCGTACTGACTTCAGTACGGCCGTATCGAAGCTTCAATACGGCCGTATTAAGTTCAGTACGGCCGTATTGGGCTTTTTCCCTCCGCTTCCTTATTTTTAGCTATTCTAAGACCTCTAGACCTACAGAGAACCCTCCTAGGGCCTTCCAGGAGTCCTTCTGGCTGATTATCCTTCAGTCTTCGAGAGTCTTCAAGCTTTATTTCCGACCCGGACAATTTTAGGGGTCTACAGCTGCCCCCCCTTTACTTAGTCGGACGGCCTTTTGGTGTATCGGCTGACAAGTAAAGGAGTTGACCCAATTGTCCGGGTGTTGTGCCGACCTTCTGACTTGTAGCGTCTTCCGGTGGAAAATTGTTGAGTAGCCTCTCCAGGTGGGTGCATACCTCGGCGCTTTTGACATCCTCGGTAGCTGAGTTTACCTTCTCCAAGGTCAACTTCGCTCGACGCTCGAGCCGGAAGTTGGACATCAACGCGCCTCTGATGACGTTGATGGTTGAGTACCGCCTCTCAAGGCTTAGTCGCACTCTTTGTTTGAGCCGGAAACCAAGCACCTTTGTGACGACGGTGAGCAGTGTGAGTTTTTCCTCTCCAGGCCTTGCTTTGCTTGTTGCCCAAGCTGGAAGCTGTAAGTACCGTCTCTCCAGGCTTAGCTTCACTCTTTGTTCGAGCCGGAAGCTAAGCACCTTTGTGACGATGGTGAGCAGTGTGAGTTTCGCCTCTCCAGGCTTAGCTTCGCTCGTTGCTCGAGCCGGAAGCTGCATACCTCCGTGTTTGCGACGACGGGGGTAGCATGAGTATCTCCTTTCCAGGGATTTGTGATGATTTTGTCTCCACAGTCCACGATGCTGCTTCGACGGTTGTTTCTGATTTTGTGCCGCTGAGGGCTGGATAACGCAGGGATCCGTCTAGGGGATGTGCAGTCATTCACAGGTTCCTGTGCCCCAACTTGCATTGCATTGTTGGTACCCTTGGGGAATTTCTGACTCCTTGGGGTATAGACACAGATGCTCTCTCTCTGAGTTGAGCAATGCCTTATGTTTGGCTGACGTCCTTTTGACGTTGGTGGAGTATCCCGGTTATCCTTGTTCGGGTGTCTCTTTTGGTTTTCTGATTTTGCTGCCTCTGTGTAGGCTGTTATCCACTGGGGGATTTTGTCGTTGATTTTGATTAGCCTCTTCTGTTAGGCGTATCAGCTTGACGTTTAATGATTGGCTGAGAGCCAGATTCCACTTGGGGAACGATTACTGATCTTTTTATGATTTTTCCTTTTGAAGGAGTGCCTCTTGAGTAGGCGACTGGGGTTTTGGGGATCTTATGTATCCCAGAGTATTATTTAGGAAGCCTCTACAGGCTTAGCCTCACTCGACACTTGAGTTGGAGAGCTATCTCCGCTGAGGAAGTTTAAGTCCTTTGACTTGGATATTCTGCTTGGGTGATCGTACTTCCATTGGGAATGTCGTCGATCTTGCTTTGACAGCTCTTGCTGGGGATTTTGAGTCCAAGAGCGTGAATTGAGGTTTCTCTGGGGAGTATTATTTCTGCGAGCCTCTCCAGGCTCAGTTATTCTGTGCAAACTAGTTGTTGGATTTTCTGTATCCTTGCCTTTTTTATTTTTTGGCTTTTTCTGTATTTTGCCTTTTTTATGTTTTTGGCTTTTGCTGTACAGAATTTAAATTGCTAGAGAATTTTGAATTCAAAAGTGGCAAATTTCATTAAAAATGAATTTGTACAAGAAAAATTTGAAAAATGGGGCTAAGCCCAACCAAACTAGTACATGAAAAAGCAATAAAACAGAAGCCAGTCTTCACTCCTCTGCTGGCGGGTCCTGTGACGAGTCCGGGAAGCGGCGATGCATCCAGACGGAGAGGTTGTCGAACCCCTGCACCAAGGTATCTAGTCGAGCATCGGTACTCTGCTGCCATGTACCGACACTATGCTGAAAAGCATCGAATCTCGTGTCGATGCTCTGCTGAAAAGCATCGAATCGCGTGTCAATGCTCTGCTGCAGTGTGTCGAAGCGGGCGTCAAAGTATCCCCTGTCCGACCGTGACGTGCTAGCCTCTGGCTGCGGGGTGTCGCCTCCCTCAAAGTCGAGGTTGTTGAGGAGGTCGTCGAAGGTCTCGAGGCCATCTACTCGCACAAACCCCCCTCCTGGCGATCTAGCGATGATCTTCATGTTGATCAGGGTGGAGGCACCAATCAACTTTGGCGCCAATGCCCCTGGCTCTGCACCATCGGGACATCCCCATGTCTCCGCCAGCTGTGAGAGGAGTGGGGCAACCAAGATGTACCCCTGTCTGGATTCTCCTCCCTCTCGTATCCCAAACTTCTTCACGTGCTCAAGGAAGAAATATCCAGGATTGGCCTTCCGGCCGGTGGCCATGCAATATAAGGCCAGCAGATCCGGTCGTGTAATCGACTCCTGACTCTTGGACCTGCCATGAATAGTACTGGTGAGGATCTTGTGACAGATCCTAAGAGCAGTCGGGAGCCGGGAGCCCTTCACCCCTGAATGATAATCCCGTCGGCCAGTGAGCAAACTCCACATCTCAACCGGAGTCCACTGATCAGGCCACTCGCATATGGCATCTCGGAAGGCCAGCTGATCAGTGCGGCTGAAAAACCCTGCTTGGACGTTGAACTCGTCCAACGTCAGCGTGCGGTATCCTTCATTCATCCAGAAATCCACCGCGCAAACATCCTCCCCATAGCTGTTAGTCGACTCCGTGACGCCGACTGTAGCCAAGAACTCCTTCGTAGCCGTCAAATATAGCTGGGATGGTGGATTGAGGACAAATCCCCATCCTATGGCGTCGAAGTAGTTCCTGACATCATTTTCCAAGCCCACTGCTTGGAGAAGCTCAAAGTCGAGCACTCTTGACGGCTCGATGGTGAATGTCTCTATAAGCTGGAGCCGGTCCCGGTGTCGGTCTGTCATTACACGTCTAGCCGGGGCTCTCTGCCTCTTGCGAGAAGATTCTGCCATTTCCGATAATCTCTCTAGGAATGCACTCACAAGCAAGGAATGTGGAGAATGAAGAAAGGTATGCAAAATGAGGGAGGGGAAGTCTTTATTTATAGGCAAAATTCCGCCAATACGGCCCGTATTGGATTCAATACGGCCGTATTGGCCTTTCCGTTGATGTACAAAATTTACACTCAATACGGACCGTATTGGATTCAATACGATCGTATTGGGGTTTAGTACGGGCGTACTGGATTTTAATACGCCCGTATTGGAGTTGAAACGTTGTCCTTAACGTTAACTCCAATACGACCGTATTAATACCAATACGGGCGTATTGGTTTTTTCTGATTTATGATTTTTTTTTTTTTTTTTTTAGATAAACAGAGAATAAGTGATCTTCTAGTACACCTATCATCTGTATGCATGTATGCAAATGAGATGCACCTAATTCTATTTGATTCAGTTTTTCAAAAGAATTAATCGATGCGTTTTTTTGTTTGGATCTTGCCATTCCTCCAGACAGACTGTGCTTTGCCGATTTCCGTAACCGAGGAACGATGCGTATTTGATTTTTGGTGTTATCGACCAAATGATTCTCCCTTCCTTTAGAAGATGTGTCAACCCTCCTATTGACCACTATATCTCCATGTTTCCACTAGATTATTCAAAAATCGTTGGGGACAAGAGAGAAAAGAAGGAAAAGATATATTTTTCAAAAGTTTGTGTTTTAGAGGGGATTGTTTTATTTTTGAAAAATGGATTTTGTAAGAATGGCTGGCCAATGGTAGGCTTATTGTGTTTAGGTTTGTTCGATTAAACACTTATGAAGTTAAGCACATCTTCGTTATTAATGATTGTGCTTTGACAACTTGGATAGCTTTTCTTGAGCCCCTTGTTGAATTCGATTGATGGTACCATCATGGATCTATTTTGTTTTTCTTTTTTTGACGACCCTAATTTTTGCCTAAAACACCCATTTGTGATGTCTTAGCGGGCTTTTGTTGTTGTTCATTATTTTGTAACCCTAACTTTTGCCTAGGTCACCCTTTTGTGGGATTCCTAGCGGGTCTTTTGCTCTTATTTTGCGCAGTCCCCTTTTGGGTTTCCTGCCGAGCTTATTATCTTTAGGATTTCTTTATCCATGATGGCATTTATTGATGCCAAGAAAAGGTGCTCCAAGCTGTCATGCACATTTCCACATAAAAATGATGCGGGTTTATTGATTTTTAAGACGATTTTAACCTCACTTATGTTCGTTCAAACAGGGTTAAATAATGTGGTCTAGAACTTTATTGTAAGCAAGAAAAGAATCAATAAGAATTAATGAAGAATGATTTTATTATAATCATGATGGAAACATGTGCCCTATCGAGGCTCGGGGGTCGGGCTGTCCCCGAGGAGTGATCTCTAATAGTCACTGAGTCTATACATCCCTATCGGAAGGAGAAGGACACTTGATGACAACAGCTGGCCTTGACATTTGTGAACCAGCCTTCCTAAAGATCTGGCTTAAAGAACGTCGAGAAGGATCTTGATTCCTCTTCGTTCTTTGATCTTTAACATGGTTGTATCCTAATCCTTGTTTCCCCGGATTGTCCTTGATAATAGGTAGCTCCGGGATTCCTTGGGAGTACTTGCCCAATCCTTGTCCTGGCAAGTATCCATTCTTTGTGAGCATATGGGCTACCTTCTTCATTTCTCGGGGAAACGTTTCAACATTGGCAATTTCCAATGCTTGGAAGGCGGTTTCCAAAGCTTCCTCTGCTGCATCCACATAAGGTATGTTGGATGGCTTACTGATGAGTATGTCGTCTTCAGCTTGCACGGTCACCAGTTTGTCACCCACAATGAATTTGACTTTTTGGTGGAGCGTAGAGGGTACAGCTTTCGCATCATGAATCCAAGGTCGGCCTAGGAGACAGCTGTATGCAGGAGTAATATCCATCACTTGGAATTCGACGTTGAAGATGGTGGGTCCAATTTGGATTGGAAGATTGACTTCTCCCACCACTTCTCTTTTAGAACCGTCGAAAGCTCGAACGATCATGTTGCTCGGGCGCATTTGGACTCCCTTGATTGCCACTTGATCAAGAGTTCTTTTGGGCATCACATTCAAGGAAGATCCGTTATCCACCAAGACTTTTGCGATGTGGTACTCCTTGCACTTTACAGAGATGTGCAAGGGCTTGTTGTGATTAGGTCCCTCGGCGGGGATTTCTTCATCGGTGAAAGTGAGGTGATCATTAGCCGTGATGTGGCTAACAATTCCCTCAAACTTGTCTTGGGAAATGGTATGCGACACATATGCCTCGTTCAAGACCTTCAACAGAGCTTGCCGATGCGGTTCGGAGCTTAGGATCAACGACAACAAAGTGATCTTTGCTGGTGTTTTGTGAAGTTGATCCACAATGGAGTACTCGCTTTGTTTGATGAATTTTAACAACTCATCAGTCTCCTCCTCGGATTCTCTATCTTCCTCGGTTTTCTCCTTTTCTTTTCCTTTACCCTTGGGAACTTTATCGTGCAGATCTTCGGGGGTGTAGATCCTGCCACTCCTGGTCATGCCCCCAAGTCCAGCGATGTTGGAGATATCGCTGTCGGCAGAAGAGTGGATGTCGTATATCCACGGCACAGCCTTATTTGTTTTGTAGGGGAAAGGTCTCGGAGCGATGATCCTTAACGGTGTCGGACCTTCCCTTTCGTCTGTCTTGATTACCAACAACGGAGTCGCCGTGTGCTTGCTTGGTGCAGTTGTTGGTTTGCATTTAATGACCAATGGCGTGCGATCCATTCTGAACATACGCATCGATTATTTCTTTCTTTTTATTAACATTTATTATTAAATTACCAGGAGAGATAAATGCAAATGAATGATTATGAAATGCAAAGGCAATTGAGAGATTTCATAAATCACAAAACTTGATTTCATTGATCATAGAAAGTGTACAACTTATCATACAATGCTTTGAAGCAATTTTTTACAATATGAGAAAAGCCGATAAAAACCCACAGGCGGGTTCATTTTTCTTCTCCATTCGTCTTCGGCTTCCTCCACATGGCGTGCTATTGCTTCAACTTGCATATGGACGGCTTGGCTCATATCATCACTACTTTTCTGAGCATCCTTCGCCTTTTGAGTGTAATAGTTGATCATGGCCTGTAGCTCATTAAGCTCGTCTTCGGCTCGATCCTTCTCCTCTCGGAGTCTAGCCATTTGTGCTAGTCCCTCCCTTTCCTTTTTGCGGAAATCGGAAAGGTTTGCGGCTTGTTGTTTAGCAACTTCCCGCCATTGTTGTGCATCGGATCGAGTCAAGAGCAGATCTTCTTGCATGTTCTTGATCAACTGAGCCTGCCTTGCATGTTCGGCTTCCAAGTGTGCTATCTTTGCATTGACTTCTTGGAGTTGACTACTTGGTTCAACCTTTGGCATTTTGGATGCCCGAGTAGTCTCCTCATTGAGGTTAGCACACTCATCCTTGAGCCGCTCTATCTCGTGGTCTTTCTTCTTGCATTGCCTTTGAAGACCATCAATAGTAAAACTGGATTCTTCATTTTTTTCTTCAAGAAACCTCATTTGAGCTTCCATACTTTCCAGCTTTTTGGTCAAGGCGTCGACTTGTTCTTGCATTAACCTCCTTGTGGTTGTGGTTGCGCAAGAGGTGGATGGTTGAGGCACCCCTCTCTCGTTCCTCCATATCTCGTAGTCGGTGGAGGCGGATACCCGAGGCTTTCCAAGCTCTCGATCTCCTTCATAGATTGGTTTCTCCCACGCTCTAATGACAGCGTGCATGTCCCTCTGATGTTCGGAATCAAAGGAGAAACACAACCCTCCAAGCTCCTCTTTGGTAAGAACAATTTGAGTCCTCATGAGTTGCCTCATAGCCAATCTAGGTGAATAAGCTATGCAACCTCTGAGGCCCATTAATGGTACGCTTGGATAATTGCCGCATCTTGTTAATACATTGCTTGGACGGAACCAAGGACAAACCCACGTGAAGTGCTCAATACTCCACTGTTCCATCTCTTCCTTCCACTCGGAAGCATACCGGCGGCGTACGGGGATCTTCGAAAAAACTTCTCAAAGGGTCGGGCAAAGTCCCCATATGACTAGAGGCATAAAAGTGTGTGATGCCCCACACATACAACAAGGAGGTACAGCATCGGATAGTTTTCCCTTGCTTCTGTTGAGATAAGTTGACAGAAAGCAAAGTGTCGGCAAGAATGGCAGGCACGGGACTCTTCATATGTACGTCCCAAGCGAAGAAGGCGTCCATGGCAGCATGGTCCACTGTGTTAGCGTGAAAGGGGAATAAGATCATCCCAAACACGGCTAACGCTAGAGTCTTGTTGAAAGCTAACCAATCTCCCTCATCAGCCAAAGAAGAAAGGTGGTTTTCAATCATAGCCAGCTTCCAACCCTTGATACTGCCGTTCCCCACTAAAGCCGATAATCGTGGTGGCAGTTTGACTTGAGTGGCGACTCTCTCTACGGCCACATGATTTCCATGGAAAATATAGACCCCTGTTGATTTGGGCCATCGAAGCATGAGCTCGTACTCCTCGAGAGTAGGAACTAGGTCAAACTGGGGGAACTCGAAACAATGTAGATCGAGACTCCAAAAGTGGACCAATGCTCTCAGAAAGGATGGATCTACACAAATCTTCATCAAGTCGAGAACTCGTCCATAGGATTTTTCAAACTCCAAACGAGCCTCTCGTGGCATCAAGGTACAGAGGTGATCCAACCTCTCGGCACGGTATAATAAGAAGTCCACTTTCTTCAATTGCCCTTGCACTCCCCTAGATCCCTCCATGATCTACAATAAAATGCATGATATGAGATGATGGAGATGAATATGCATGCATAGTGTTTATTTAACTAAGCATTATCATGTTTTTGGGATTTTCCTAATATGATGCATGATATTGCTTGGTTTGGGTAAATATCATTATTTTTTTTGATATTTTGTACCTTTTTGTATTTTTTATATTTTTGGGTGAAAAGGAAAACTACCTATATGAATGCAATGAAGGTAGATGTTAACACCATGTACTAGAAGACCCTTATTTCTATTTATTTTTATTTTACTAGGGATATTGTATGTTTAAAGAATGCAAATGTATGCTCAAACAATTTCACATAATCAATGCACACACAATTCACTCATCCACGAACAGTCACGAGCGAATCACGAGGTAGGGGTCTCCTGCAGAAATGGTGCATATTCAAGGTAGGTTCTAACTGTTCTCACCAGTCCAAGGCCCCCAAGGTGCCCCCATTATAGGGATCCAATTCCTCTCGTCGTAGGTCGATGGAAAGTTCCAACGCACCGTCGGACTCAAGTTCATGGTTATCACCTTGAGTGATGTTTTCCGACAACGGTCTACGGGCACCTATAGACCCATTCGACAACCGGCCGTACTAACATCCACTCCCTATGGTTAATCACTCATGCCCCCCGGGTATAGAGGGAACTGTTGTGTGCAAAGGTTTGTGTGCAGTTTTTATTTCAAACAATTGCGTAAATTTAAAAATACAATAGTTATTAAAGCCATATAATAAAACATATTATCATACAAGCAAAGGGGTAATGAAGTAATTTTAACTTTTATTTATTAAAAATAATCTGTCACTAAATGGGACTGACTCTCGAGGCCTCCCCAGTGAAGTCGCCATCTGTCGCCACCAGGCCCGGAACGGGCTTTCGGCAATCGCGAGGGATGGTTGGACTCGTTTATTTGTTTAAAAATGTGGATTGCTAGAATGACTTATTCTCAAACTGAGACCTCGTCAAACGAGCAATTTTATTAAAAGGCTCACTAATCCATATTAATCCCAAGCGGGACCCTCCATGGATTAGTGGTTTTCGCAAAAGGAGGGTTCGTGGAGTCGCCACCAATGTTTTACTCAAAACATTGGAAAAAGGGATAAGGCAATTGATTAAAAATCAACCTTGGCCATTACAACCAGAGTTGGGTAAGGGAGTCGGTTACGCGTGAGGAAGGTGTTAGCACCCCACAGCGCCCCTTTCGGGTTCCCTATGACAGATTATTTTTTAAAATAACAGCGTAAAATTACTAAGTTACCCCTATTTATTCTAAGCAATTATAAATTGACTATCTACATGATGACAGTTTAAATATGCACACAGAAAGCAGTAAAAGGAAGGATTGAAGGGAAACCTCTTGAAGCGTGCTTTTATAAAAATGAACTGGGAAGCGTTTTGGCGTTCCCTCGCTCTACAAGCCCGCTCCTCGCTCTCCTAGAATAAAATTTTAACTAAGGGAATCAAAAAGATTTCCCCTCGACTAGGTTCGATCCTCAAGCAAAATGGCTCGGGGCTCAAGAACTTCGTCGGATCAACTCTCCGAGTGATTTCTAGGGCAGAACACTGCTCAAAAACCCCAGAATACTCAAGGAGAGGGCTGAAACTATGTTCAGAAGTGTGGAAGAACGTCCAAATGACGTCCTATATATAGGAAACAGGCGCAATACGGCCTACAGGGCCAATACGGCCGTATTGAAATTTTTGAACTTCAATACGGTCGTATTGGAGTTCAATACGGTCGTATTGAAGTTCAAAAATTTCAATACGCCCGTATTGAGCTCGCTGCGGTTGTATTGAAGTGTCAATACGGTCGTACTGACTTCAGTACGGCCGTATTGAAGCTTCAATACGGCCGTATTAAGTTCAGTACGGCCGTATTGGGCTTTTTCCCTCCGCTTCCTTATTTTTAGCTATTCTAAGACCTCTAGACCTACAGAGAACCCTCCTAGGGCCTTCCAGGAGTCCTTCTGGCTGATTATCCTTCAGTCTTCGAGAGTCTTCAAGCTTTATTTCCGACCCGGACAATTTTAGGGGTCTACAAGTGTGTATTTTTGTCATATTATAATTTTACTAAAAGATTATAAGTTAATTCCTAACTAGGAGGCCCTGCCACCTTTACTGGGATTAATCTATAATCTTTATTTTATTATTTCTTGACAATTTGATACTTACAGTTGAAAATTATGAATGTGCATCTTTTACCCAATGATACTTGAGATAATTATTTTATATTAGACTAAGAAAGAATTTATATATAGATGGTTTATATCTATTGTAATTATGTTGGGGTAGAGGGTGTCACATTTAGTGGTATCAGAGCAAGTCGATTTTATCAACCGTGTGTGTTATGTGCTTATCATGACTCTGTTGTGTACTCTGACTATGTCTTGTTTGTTGTGTACTATGATGATGATGTTCGTCTTGTGTTGATATTGTTGAGTTTGAGATTGTTAAGTTAGTTTGTAATCAGAGGAATGATAATCATGATAGTGTTAGCCAACTCGAATTATTAGAACCTTGAATGGGAGGTGATATATTGAGTGTACTAAGAGTTTATGATTGGTGAAGTTTCTGACATCTATAGTTGTAGCAGGTTGAATCTAAAGGTGGTTGTCTCTTTGGTGAGAGATCGAAATGATGTTAATTTCCTTAAGTGTTATTATTGGTATGTTAATTATTTATGGTTTAGGTAGCATGTGAGTTGTTTTGATTGAGAAAAGTAAGGAGAGACTTGAATGAGAAATTAAGTAGTGAATTTGGAAAAAGTTGAGGTATTTTGTGGCATTAGATATATTGATACATTATTGCTATTTGGTGTCGAAAATATTTTCATTATAGTTTGTTATGATAGTATGAGTATTATATCGACAAAATTTATATTTTGAGGTCTTTATGAAGAATATGGCTTTAGATATTATCTTTTCAATAGAACTAGGATAAGATGAAACAAAAATCTAGAACTTCAAGTTATGACTGCCTTGGTGATTAGAAATTTAGTAAGCACTGAATTTATTAGTGGTGATATTTGAATCTTTAGCTAAAGAGATGATCTCTTGGAAATCTTATGTCTTCATAAAGAGTTGTAGCTTATTCACTTAACTTTCGTTTGAGATAGGTTTGAAATCACTTGGATGAATACAACTCGGTTTGTCAGGTAGATATATGCTATCATGATATTTTGAGTTGTTAGGCATAAAAATAGATTTAAACTAGATTGTCTAAGTATGAATTTGGATTGTATGAGGTGAGTATTTTAGACCATGAAATTTCTTGCGGAGGAAGATCTACTTAAGTTGTGCTTAAGTGAGAGATACTTGAGTCAATTAGTAAAATCAGGAGTCTTGTTTGATAGTTTATATGAAAATTCAGTGAGTAATTTTTTTAACAGCTGTTCATGGTTTAAACTGCTCTCACTATAAAAATTGCTTTTGCCTTCGTTTCTTTGGTTATTAAGATGTTTCAGTTCACTAGGTTGTTTCTTGCCTACCCTTGGAATCAACCGTAAGGATAATCTATATCAGGAATTCTCGAACCTGTGTATATTTTTAACTACCCAAATCATTTCGTTGCTTACTTCTTTGAATTACTTACTATTACCTTTGACTGAATTGACTAGAAAGGAGTTACATTAGTATGGGATAACAATTGAGGAAGTAGTTTTCAAACTCTTAAGGAAAGATTGACTAGTGTTAATATTACTAGATTTTAGTAAGATTATTGTGATATATAAATATGTCTCTGAAAATAGGTTTAGGAAGAATATTGTGGCAAGAAGAAAAGATAGTAGCTTATGTTTCTAAGAAATTGAAAATTCATGAGAGAAATTACCTTACCCATAACCTTGTTAGCGACTTTGTCATTTATATTAAGATTTGGAAACACTAACTATATGATTCTATGGTTGAGGTATTTAGTGATCATAAGAACCTTAAATATATTTTGACCAAAGGGGTTGAATACGAGATAAAAGAAATAGTTGAAATTTCTTAAGGAGTAAAATTTTGATCTTATTATTTGGCTAAAGCCATTGTGGTGATTGATGTTTTGAGGAAATCTTTATCTTTCATTATGATTAGAGAGATGAATCTTTTTGGCTTAAATTAGAAATTTAAGTTGGATTATAAGGTTACTTCTAGTATTGTGAGATTAAGTATGAATAGCGAATGGATTGTTGAAGAAAATTATAGGAGCATAATTAGTTGATTTATTTTGGTAACAAGTTATAAGGCTATAGGTTAAGGTGATGGATATGATTATGACTTGGGTGAAGATGAAATGGTGAAACTTGAGAACTGATATGGATACCGAGTGTACATTATGCTTAGGTACCTGATCTTTAGAATTGATCATAGAAGAGTTTGAATTGGTTGTAGATAGAGTAGTAAAATTAGTGATCTGATATGTGTATCTAATGCTTAGGTGTTGATGTTGTGGCAAATATCTGGATTACAATGATAACCAAATTATTATTTTGATGATTTAAGGATTGAATTTGATTGCAGAATTTAGAAACTTATGCTTGATGTGTAAGATTACCATAGTAGCATTGAATTATTTATGTTGGAAGTAACTAATAGATGAGATTAGAGGAACTAGGAGTTAGATCCTTTATTAGTGACCCAAATAAGCAAGAGATTAGAAAGGACACAGTTGGATGTTTAGTTATAAAACTTGAAAGGACATAAGAGTACTCTTAACATTTATTTAGGAGTTACTAAAATGTATCAGAGTGGCGCAAGGGAAGCGTGATGGTCTAATATGGAAAGCGAAGTAAAGAACTTGAATCAAGGTATGGAGAGTGAGTTTAAATTTGGAGTGGATGGAGTTTTGAGATTTAAGGATAAGTTGTGCATTCCTAGTGTGCTAGAATTTAATAAAGCAATCCTAGAAGAAGGTCATAAGAGTATCTTTAGTATCCATTCAGAAACTACTAAGATGTACCAAAATCTTAAGAAGATATTTTGTGACCTAAGATGAAGAGAGGAGTAAAGCAATTGTATATTTATGGCTAGCATACTAGAAGTTTTTAAGAATCTTGTAGCACTTAGATGCTCCATTTTGGAAGTAAGATGGTGAATAGATAGACCCTAGTGGAAGATTTGTCTAAGACGCTTAAGAAATTGATTTTGTTTGTGTTTAAGTGGATAAATTCGTCAAGATCTTTCCCTAAGCAAATACTTTGAGGAAATTGATAAAAGTTGTACATCAACAAGGTAGTGATGTTGCATAAGAATTAGAAGTAAGAATGCGAAGAGTTTACCATTGCAAAAATTTCGGGGACGAAATTTCTAAAAGGAGGGGAGAATTGTAACATCCCAAATTTTAGTCAATGAAAAGAAATATTTTTTATGTATTTATTATGTGAATAAGTATTTTATTTATGTATTTTACTATTCACATATACGTATTTTACTATTTATGTATACGTATTTTACTATTTATGTATACATATTTTACTATTCATATATACGTATTTATGAATAGTGTTTTACTATGCAAATAGTGAATGGCTGCGCATGAGGGGCGGCTACGAGGGGCTGCGGATTCTTAAGTTTCAAAATTATAATTAATTTGAATATTTTAATGAATAGTGCATAGTAACTTATAATATTATTTTAATGAATAGTGCATAGTGCATAGTAACTTCAAAATTTCTATAAATAGGGGCCTAAGGTTTTGAAAATTCAGAATTCTAGAGAGAAGGAAATTCTGGAGAAATAGAGAGAGAAAGTAAGAGAAAGAAAAGGAGGTTCTACTCTAGTGCCTTGTTTAAGGAGAAAGAGGAAGAGATTCTGCCCTAATTCCGATTCCTTTTAAGGAAAGATAGAGAGGAGGAGATTCTGCCCAAATTTCTGTAAACCCAGGTAAGGGGGGAGTGGGAAACCTCGCTTGGGGATGTGGGAATAATTGTTAAATAGTTTGTTTGTTGGATTGGCTCCCGATCCCTTGCCTGTTGTTTATTTCTTTGAATATGTATTATTGATGTGTTTTGTTTTATATCTTATTTATTTACATATTAGAATCTGTTATTTGAATGGAAGGCTAAGCCTCCTAAGTATTTATAAATTTGTAATCTATTATTTAAATGGAAGGCTGAGCCTCCTTATTATCTTATATTACCTTTTAAGCTTCCTACTTTACTTAAAAGATCTTAATATATTATTATTGAAAAATATGATACCTAAGCAACCTCTGGACTGTTGGATTGTTGGACTGTTGGACTATTGGACTGTTTGGACTGTTGGACTGTTTGGACTGTTGGACTATTGGACTATTAAATTGGATTATTGAAATAATTCTTAATTATGAAATATGAATATGATATGTGTAACATGCTAAAGGTTGAGTCTGTGAATGTATGACATGCATCATATGCACATATTACTCCAGGTGTGCCGCTGAGGCCGCATACCCACGACTAACAAGGTGTACCTTTGGGTCACCCACGATATGCTAACGAGGTGTATGAACACCAATGATAGGTGTACCTTAGGGTCACCGACAATTGTATAGGTGTGCCTTCGGGTCACCAATGATGATATGTGAACTTCCGTATGGCGCCACATGCATACATTAGTGAGTCAAGTCAAGGAAATCATTATACATAAGCATATATGTGAGATTGATTATATATGTGAATTATATTGCGTGTGTGTGTGCTATTTAACTTTTATTTCTATATCTGCAACTGAGTGAGAAGTTTCTCACTCCCTTGTCATTTTTGTGTATATTTAAATTATGATGCAGATAATTAGCATGAGGCTGAGGATGTTGGTGGTGAAGCTTAGGCTTCTGTTTGGGTTTCGCTCTGATAGGATGTGACATCGGGATTAGCTAGACTAATTGTTAAATTATTATTATTTTTCTTTTGTAATTTTTATGTTATTTATGTTGAAAGTGTGTATTTTTGTCATATTATAATTTTACTAAAAGATTATAAGTTAATTCCTAACTAGGAGGCCCTGCCACCTTTACTGGGATTAATCTATAATCTTTATTTTATTATTTCTTGACAATTTGATACTTACAGTTGAAAATTATGAATGTGCATCTTTTACCCAATGATACTTGAGATAATTATTTTATATTAGACTAAGAAAGAATTTATATATAGATGGTTTATATCTATTGTAATTATGTTGGGGTAGAGGGTGTCACAATATATACTCTCTATTTCACTGTTTCATTGCGTTATATCTTATAACATCTCGTTTTCGTTTGGTATATTTGTTCTGTCCCGAAGAAAGAAGTGATTTTTCGTCATTATGCTTGACTGTTGAATGATTAGTATTAGCCTTATGTTTTTTTAGTAATTTTGATTGGCTTTGTTTGTTTTAGATTATTTTTAGTTTGATTTGTTCTGTTATACATTCTAGGCTGCTAAAGAGATTGAATTTATCTCTCTGTTTTTGGTTGTTTCTTGTAATTGTTTATGGGTTGAAGGACTCATTATATTTCATTTTAATATATTTTATTTTACCTAGGAAAAAATCTTATTTTTCTTTATAAAATATAATATAGATATTTTATTAATAATTTTGATATTTTTATTTTTATAAATGAAAGTTGATTAACGTTTATTTTATTATTAAATTTATTATATTTTATGATAATTAAATATGTTGGTTTTGGTAACTATTGATAATTGTATTTATATGAATATATTGTGAGATTTTATAATTAAAGATTATATTAATTAGGCTTAATTGCGTTTTTGATCCCTTAAATATTGCAATTGTGTAATTTTGATCTCCAAAGTTTTAATTGAGTAATTTTAGTCTCTAAAGGATTGCAATTGTGCAAGGTCCTTCAATTTTTAATTGAACAATTTTAGTCCCTCAAATATCATAATTGTGCGATTTTAGTCTCTCTCATTAAAAATTTAATAATTTTAATATATATATATATATATATATATATATATATACAACGTTTCAAAATTATACAATTATTTGTCTATTCCAATTAATGCATATTATAATTTTCTTCAATGTATCAAATGATATATATTTATCTTTAATAAATAAATAAAATTTATATATTATTATTTTTATAATATTACTAATAAATTAATATCAATAATATTATTAGTGTATTTATAGATAAACTAATAATTTGATAAATATAATTTATTATATATTAATATACTTTTACAAAAATATAAGTATATTAATTAGAAATATACATATCTTTTCTTATATATTTATATTTTTGTAAAAATATATTAATATATACTAAGTCATATTTATCAAATTATTAGTTTATTTATAAATATACTAAAAATATAATTGATATTAATTTATCAATATTATTAAAATACTAATAATGTATAAATTTTATTTATTTAGTAATAATAAATATATATCATTTGATATATTAACAAAAATTATAATATACATTAACTTAAATAAGCAAACAATTGTATAATTTTAAAATATTATATATATATATATATATATTCTAAAATTATTAAATTTTTAATAAAAAAAAAAAGACTAGAATCTCACAATTATAATAATTGAGGGACTAAAACTGTTCAATTAAAAATTAAGGGACTAAAATCATACAATTACAATCTTTTAAAGACTAAAATTACTCAATTAAAACCTTGAGGATCAAAATTACACAATTACAATACTTGAGGGATCAAAAATGTAATTAAGCCTATTAATTAATTATTCATTAAATAAGGGAAGGAATTTTTGGGATAACTATAGTTGATGTTTTTAACTAAAGGGTTAAAAGGAAGTTAAATTTTTTTCTTTTAAAAAAAGGAAGCTGATCAATTTTTACATTCTCACTTTTCACGTATGCATTTACGCTTCAAAGCTCGAAGATCTTGAAGGAAGAGAAAACCACCTCGGAGTCAATCATCCATCTTCTTATGCTCATCAAGATAAGGGAAGTGAAAAATCTCGGTTTAGATGCAAAAATGTATGTTGGGTAATGAGATTGACCCCTAATTCTGTCTCTATTGTGTTTCTATGTGCGAGGGGTTTACCCCAAATGTGTTTTTTTCTTCTCTATTTCTTCTTGAATGTTCTAATTGATGTAATTAATATATATGTATGAATAATGTTTGTGTTTGATTTGTAATTACAAATTTTGGTGTTTCTATGGTTTTTTTTAAGGGAAACCCTAAGTGAATAAATTGATAGTTGTATCAAAAGATTATTTAAATACGTAATTATATGAGTAAATTATATTGTTTTTAATGTTTATTGCATGATTTAGAACACTTACATCGATTATATGAATAGATTGATGATCAGAATGCTAAAATGAAAATCGTTGACTTTAGAGATTTTGATCGTAGAAACCACGCTGAGCACTAGAAATCCATTTCTGGCATTGAGTGTCAAGGTGGCAGAGAGTAAGAAGGGTTGTTTGTGACCCTCAGGTTGAGCATGAGCCTCACATTGAGCATGAGTTTCACGTTGAGCATGGCTTAACCAAAGAGTCAAGGTTACTCTCTAGAAGCCTTGCGTTGAGCGCCCAGTCCAACGTTGAGCGCCAATTGCCTTGTTGTGCTTCCTTCCTTCTTTGTTGATGAATCTTATTGATGTAATGTGAATCTTATGTTAGTCTTCTCTTGTGGTCTATGATTATTGGTGTGATGTGAATTATTATGTTATTCAAATGTTAACTTTTAATGAATACATTTGATGATTATATCATATAAGATAAATTGATACGGTTGAAACGACATGATGAGGTTATATGATAATGAGACACGATAATGTCATATAATAATTCATAAAGTCTTGATTTACATGCATCATTTGCATAAATATTTTTGAGGATACAATATAGAATACATCGTTAGGGAAGACCCCTTTGTGTGAAAGCTCGGGGATCAGTCCTTGGAATAGCTTGGTTTGCAAGTCCTAGTCTAACCCATTGTGTGCATGGGATGTATCTTGCACGGCTTAGCTATCCTGACCAGACCCTAATAGTATGTCCTTCAAGTGAGAGTACGTAGAGGGTATGACCTGACATGTACTCCTAGGCTACTCTATGTGTGTTGCTAGAAGCAATGCACCATGTTATGTCTTTCTAGCACCACATGCATGATAATATATAGTTCGTGTTCATTACCTGTGCATTTTAATATTTTATGTTAAGTAATTTTTATGTCATGGATGAATGAAGTGTGATATTTCTATTAATTGTCTATATTATGTGTATATACATGTTTTGTTTGTGTTTGACTATTCGATGTGCATTTCTACACTGTGAGGCAAAGTGAGATGTTTTTTATAATAGTTTAGACATATTGGAATGAGAGGGATCCATAGATTGTACAAGTATGAAATTTGTATAGCTGAGGATGACTTAAAGAAATTAATTTGTATTACCTATAACAACAAGATGCATCTACTTTTCAATAGCTTATTCCACAAGAATTCTATAGTTAAGCATGTTTGGCTTGGAGTAATTTAGGGATGAGTGACCTCCTGGGAAGCTTCGCAAAAGGCGTGCGAATGAAGACAAAACACGTTGAAAAGTCTTGTGTTGGTTTGTGAGGTTAGTCGTTGATCCTAAAAACGGACAAACATCTCAGAAAGGGCTATCCACAGAGAGTTCTGACTAGTGTCATCGTGTGAAGTATCATGAAGTGGATCTGCTGAGAGGTCAAATTGGGGGGAATAAGGATGATTTTATTTTATGTTGTGATTAATGGTTATTATTTTATACATTTTAATAGATTTAATTATTAAAAGAATAAAGGGGTTTAGAAAAGTAAGGTATTATTATATTATATATTAGAAGGAAGGGAGAAGGGGCTATTATTACTCTATTATTCATTTCACTTTTCTTGATTGACGCTCAAATGCTCTAAAGAGGAAGCATCAGGAGAAAAGAGAGGAGGAATCACCAAAGAGGAGCCAAAAGCGTAGATCAAATACATTTACATCACTCTATGTAACAGGGGAGTGAGAACACTCGTTCTGAAAATTGGGTATATGCATGAAGAGTAAAGGGATTGACCCCAATCCCATAAGTTTTTTGTTTGCTGAAATTTGATGTGCATTGATGTGATTTAATGAGTAGATTCCAAATATGTGATTTAATTGACGATCAGATATTTCTAGATAATTAATTGAGTGCTCTGTAAGAGGGGGTTGGAACCTAAAGGAAGAAGAATTTGATGAATAAGAGGAAAAAGATTTTAGATTTTTAATTAAGAGGTTTTTAATAAAAGACGAAATTGATTCTAGAAGAGAAAAGGGTTTCTAATTGAAAATAACTTATTTGAAATATATATATATATATATATATATATAAATAAAGAGATAGATAGATACAAACTCTATTTGCGTGTAGGAATTAGAAAGGTGAACTTTTTTTAAGAAAAAAAAAATACAAAATCGTATAATGCAGCAAATGAAAAAAAAAACACAGAAAAGTGCATTGGATTTCTTAGTTTACTATTTCAATATTAATCTTATTGTAATTACCAATGGTGATTACATTGAATTTCGATTCAACTTTATAAGAAAGAAAGGTTATATACAATAAAATATAAAAGTGTGTAAATATAAATTTATCTTATATATATTTATTAATTTTGGTCTTACTTATATATAATTTTAATATTAATTTTAAATAAGATTCAATAATATGTATTATATGTTATATAGTCTTTATTATGTATTGCATGTTACAACATACTAATATATATAGATACTCTATAATGTAAGTAAAAATAATTTTTAATAAAAATTATTTTGTCACTATAGGATACATATTATTATATGACATTTTTTTTATAATGACAATATATAAAATTTGTAACATAAAGCATATTACAGAGATAATAATAAGATATGTATTACATGTTTAACAATATACAATATGCATTGTATTTATAGTGTAAGTAAAATTAATTTTTAGGGAAAAATATTGTGTCATTAAGAGATTTGTATTATTACTTGACAATTTTTTTAATTTTTTTTAGTGACGATATATAAAATCTATAGCATGACATATATTACAAAAATACTTATAATAATAAAGTTTAAATATGTTTTTAGTCTTTTTAAATTTAAGATAATTTTTTTTATTTTTCAAATTTAAAAATGAATTTTTTTAATTTCTGTAATTTCAAAAAAAAATCTTATTTTAGTAAAAACATTACATTGAATTTATAATTGTTTCAATTTATCACTTTCAGATATATTATTGGTAACCTGAAATATTAAAACAAAATTTTTAAAAATTACAAGAGCTAAAAATAATAATTTTAAATTTAAAAGATAAAAATAAATTTATCCTAAATTTAAGAATTTAGGATTTAGGATTTAAATCTAATAACAACTATGAGATCATAAAATTCCAGCAAAGTTAAAAGGTTACAGAACCAGGAATGGAATAGATAGTAAATTTTCATAGTGACTACAATACATTTTAAAAAATAGTAAATTTTATTGTTGATTAAATAATTTTTAGTCCATGTAAATATATATAATAAAAAAATCTTCCTTTTAGTTTCTTTTTATGAAAATGTATTATGTATGATATTTTCATTAAATAATAAAGCTATTTATTTTTGTCTCATTAAAAGAAATAGAGAATACAAAAGACACATCTTCATATACAAGGAATTAAAGGGAAAAAAATTAAGACCAAGAACAAGTATTAAATTATTTACAAGAAATACATGTGGTGATGAAGTGTAATTGTGTGATAATAGGGTTAGTGGCACTGTGGGGGCAAGTTTGACAAAGTCATTAGAACAGGTGATGAATGAAAATTTGGTACACAATTTAAATGCAATTGAAGGCTAGCTAGGCACATAGAGGGTAGCCGGTGAAAAAGGGGTTTTTGGGGTCATTTTCTATTCATTGAATAAAAGCACTTCACTATTTGAGATTTTTGGGGGCCACTTTCAATGTTTTTGCAACTTCATTAGTTTTAGTTTTTTTTTTATATTATATTATTTATATAAAATATCTTTTAATTTTACCGATGACATTAAGATAACTCTCAAGAAAATCTCTGATTTCAATTATGTCTTTTTTATATATCTTAAATTTTGATAATTTGAATTATGTTGGTGAACCTATTTAAGGTAAAAAAAAAAAAAAAAAAAGGTAAAATGTGTTTTAAGTTCATCAATTTTGAGTCAAAATTAATTGTAGTTTATATACTTCAAAATGATGATTTGAGTCCTCAAATTTTCGATAATCCGAGAATTTTGTCCTTATTTATAGAAATTAGGATACTAAAGTCAGGAGAAAATTCACCAGTCGTAGAAAGAAAAAAATGAGGATCAAAATTCTCCTTTTCAAAATGCATCAATTTCACCACGAGGTACCTTGCAAATGTCAGTCATAGTCAATATTGCTTTCCAATGAATCAAATATATTCACATCAAAATATTCTGGCCACTTGTACTTTGATGTGTCTCAACAATCTCTATAGCTTTTGCAGCAATACAAGATCTATCCAACTTTATGCAAGTAACTGTGAGCAACAATAAGCATATTTTACGTTAAAGCCTTGATTTTAAATTTTTATCTTGCAATGTTTATATGAAGAAGCCAGCTATGCTACAAAAAGGGTTTCTGCACAAGCATGAAATAAACGGCAGGAGGGAGGGCAGGTCAGACCAATTGATAAGGTACTGCTATCATCTGATAAATATCTAAAACTATTCTAGAATAGGCAACGGATTGATTATCTTTTGGGTCCATTCATTCCTAATAATTGGTACTATATAACCAGTACAATGAGTCAATATGTGGCTTTCCACAAAATGCTGTAACAAAAAAGAATATAAAGTGTAGTAACAGAGGAATATAATAACAAAATGCAATAAAACAAAGAAATGCAGAAATTATATAGCTATTATCCGATTTGATACTCCTCATGATACTAGACATATAGTCTTGCAATTTCATGGGCCGCTTAGTTTCTCTTTTGGGTCTGGACTCATAGGTTGTGTTGCTAACATGACTTAAGTTGGCCAAGCATTATTATAATATATTAATTTGATACAATAGTGAACTCAATGTTTAACCTACTGACTGTAATTCTAGAATGAAGGCCTTTTCAACTGTATATGAAACCTAAGTGTATATACAACATTATTTTTATGCACTTCATTTTACAAATAAATTATCTTCGGGCAACATTTAACAGTATAAAAAGAATGGCTCTCGAGTTAAAAAAAACTTTACCTTATTGGCAAGATAACTGTAGTTTAATGTAGAGGCAGCAAAACCAAAAGATTCCATCAGGTGACGGAGATTCTAGCAGCCATCTTTGCAAAAATTGAATATTTGACAACTGAATCCAGGCTCAAGAGCCACCCTGTCCCTACCTAAGAGATTTAACTTGAATGCTATTTCATCTACAATTCCAGCAGACTCATGACCCTAGACCATGGGTTTTTTGAAAATGCAATCAGCACCTTTCATTGCCTAACAACAAAGGTAGCTTAGACAAACCAGGAAAATAACAAAAACCAAAGAGCTAATAAGTCATAAGCACTCCCCACACAGAAGAACAGAGTGAAACACAGCCTTCTGGTTTCTGTCTAGATTGATATTTGCATGGCCACAACAAGCTTGTTTCAATCATATCCCTTTCCTCCAAATTCACAAAGCCAGGTAGCTTAAAGCACAAATTGGCATGATGCATTCCATGGTAATTGAAATAAAAAATCACTTGCAAAATGGAAAATTTACTGAAATTCAATACAATCATTTTGATTGTTAGATGAAAAAAATTCTACTGGTTATTGAATATTTGCAAAATTTAACCATCAAATCTTCAATGTTAGGCTCCTGGCTTTTATTGACAAGAACAAACACTAGTGATTTTTGCTAATTAACCTGTCCTCATCTACTATAGATATTGCCTTAGTGCAGCTGCTCCTTAGAATCCAACTATCTCCTGCATAAACAAAAATAAATTATTTACCCCACATTGTTAACATGGACAAATTAACTACCCTGTGAGGAATGTAATGGTAGTTCTATAAGATATTGTCCAAATAATAGTCTTTAGTTTTCATCCTATCAGTGGTAGAGTTTGGAAAAAGAAAATGAATTGGTCCTTCAAAAAGCTTTAACAATTTCGTTGAGAAAAATGTAAAACACAACAGAATGATAGAAAAATATCCTAGTAAAATAAGAGACGAAATTAAACTGACTGAAAAATTTCAGTCTAAACCCCAGATAAAATACAGATTAGTCAGAATTGAATTGAAAATAGTTAACATAATGACCATCAGTAAATTAAAGAAGCTGATTCATTGGAACATAATTGCATATATAAACAATTGAAAGTAGGTAAGGGATAGTAAATACGAATAAAGAGAATGAATGATTGACTACTTTTTGCTTTCAATGAGTTATAATGAATGATTGACTACTTTTTGCTTTCAATGAGTTATTTGTTAGTAACAAGAAAGCATCTCACCAAGTTTAACTCTTAGAATAAGCCTCTAGCAATCATTTCTCGGAGCAGTTTCTCAGCCTTATCATTCTCGTCTTTTTCAAATAGAGCAGAAATAATTATTTCAAAAGTTATAGCATCAGGCATGCAACCTTTCTCTTCCATTTTTGACTGCAAGGCCAATGCTTCATCAAATAACCCCACTTTACAAAGTCCATTGATCATAGCATTATATGTCACGACATTCAGATGATGGCCTTTAATCAAAAGATACTGAAAAGCTTCTTGTGCTTTCTCAAGTCTTCCACCTTTGCACAGTCCATCAATAAGTATGGTGTATGTGTACTTATTTGGCTGAATTCTCCAACTAATCATTTTCTTGAATAATGCAATTGCTCTGTCTAGATGACCATTTTTGCATAAAGCATCCAATAAGGAACTGTAGGTAATTATATCGGCAGGTTGACCTCTATCATGCATCTCATCAACAAGATTCCAAACATCAGCTATCCTACCCGATTTGCACAGACCATCAATAAGTGAATTATAAGTTATTGTATCAGGAATCATATTTTTGCGTTGCATGTCTTCAAAAAGATTGATGGCTTCATCTACCATTTTCTTCTTACATAATCCATCAATCATGATATTATAGCTATAAACATCAGGTGCCACTCCTATTTGGGACATAGTGTTGAATACATGCTTTGCTTTTCTCACTTCATTAACCATGCAGTATCCGTCCAATAATGTATTATAAGTAATAACATTAGGTTCCACACCTGCTTTTACCATCGAAGCTACCACAATTTTAGCTTCTTTTATCTTTCCTTCCTTACATGACGCATCAACCAATATGTTAAAGGTAACAATATTTGGGTTGATGTTTTTCAATTTCATATCATTTAAAAAAGCAATTGCTTCTTTGAAATGACCCATAATGCAAAAGCCATACGTTAAACTATTGAAAGTGACAACATCCGGAGAAATCTTTTTGACAAGCATTTCAGAATACAAATTATAGGCATCAGCAACAAGTTTATTTTTGCATAAGCTGTCAATGATTGTGTTATACATTACCACATGAGGCTTAATTGAATGCCCTTCAATCCTTTTGAGTAACTCTATGCCAGCCTTCGTTTCTCCTGATTTACATAGACCATTGATCAAAGTCCCATAACTAACATGGTTCAACTGAAATCCTTGAGCTTTAACGTCATCGTGAAAGTGCAGTGCTTTCCTAAGCTGACCACAAAGACAGAAGCCTTTGATGAGTGTATTGAAGGTAATTGCATCTGGCTTATATCCCATTTTGAGAATCTTGGCGAACACAGAAAAGGCAAAATTGATGTGACCGAGGTGGCAGAAGCAATTGATGAGGATGTTGAAAGTAACAAGGTCTGGTGTAATACCTTTGAATTCCAATTGTTTGGAAAGGGAAATAGCACTTGGGTAATGCTTCATCTTGACAAGGGATCCCAAAATGTGGCCAAAATGGAAGATGGGTGGGGAAGGATGCATATGGAGCATGTGATTGAATGAGGCAACGGCATCGTCGTGATTGATTTTGAGAGATTGAGAGTGGAAGCTTGCATTTGCATAAAAAGGAAGAAACTTTGGAAACCTAAACCTTAATACTGACAAAGAAGACATTGGAGGAAGCAGGAAGGGTTTGCAGTGAACTCGCAACCTGCGGAATCAAAAGATTCAAAACTGTAAGAGCTATTTAACAATGATATTTTTATTCAACAACAACTTCTATGAAAGAAGAAAAAAATAGCCGCTAATTTATGAATGAAAACAGAACAATGATATTTTTATTCAACAACAACTTTTTAAGAAAGAAAAAATAACCGCTAATTATGAATGAAATTTGAGAATAAAAATAAAGAAAAAGGAATTGCTGTGTTGGGTCACTATGTCAAAATATGGATACAGAATAAAGAAGCAATTAAAATTAATTTTCTTTTCTTCTTTTTTATTTTATTTTTAAGATTTTATTTTTTAAAATATTTATTTTTCAAATTTAAATAAATTTGATCCTTACATATCAATTATCATTTTCTATTTTGAAACACATTTTGTATTGATCAACTTGAAAGACAAAATTTGTTTAATTAAACTTACATAAAAGTTATTGAATTTAACTCACGTCGGAACCAACAATAAAATATCAACCAATAATGTTAAAAGTGCTAATTTATCTTTATAAAAATTGATCTCCTGAAATAGAGTTATATAGTTATTTATTAAATAAAAAAAATTAAAAAAGGCAGAAACATATGAAATAACTCATGTAAAAATGAGTCTAACTAGATACCATAAAATAATATGATATTAATTTTAAAGTTTTTTAATGGCACATTTAATTCATTTTTACACGATTTTTACTGTATAATGCTTGAGTTTTATATTTTTTGCGTAAGTAAATTTAACAAGATAAATTTTATATTTTAAATTAATAAAAAATATTTTAATAAAATTAAAATTATTCTAATTTAAAAAATTAAATTAGAAATATTTCAATTTTCTTAAAATAAATTATATGATTAAAGAAAAAAATTCACGACATCATAAATTTAACCCTTTTTTGGTATAATAAGAAGTAATGTAAACTGATAATATTCATTTAAATAATTTAAGTTAGTTAATTAAAATAATATATTACAATAATTAATTAATTAATTTCATTGGAATTTATTCCATGCTATAATTAAATAATAATAACAACTTAAACTATAGAATAAGTACAACATAAAGTTATAATTAGATATTGATCTGCGATGTCCAGTCCATAAATAAATGGACACGATATATTTTGAAGAAATTGAAATTAATGAAAAATTATTTTATTAAGTTTTATAATAAAATAATTGTTAAATATTTAGGCTAAATTATATTATTGATTTATCTATTTTCGTCATTTTGTAATTTTGAGTTTATTTTAAAATATAAATATTTAGTCTCTTGTTTTTAAAATCATGAAATCTTTTATCTATTTCTAATTTAATGATTGTTGATCGTTAAATTTTAATATTATTTAATGACTTGTCAATACTTAAGTAACATGATATTTAACGATATGATATATGTGGATAAAAATTAAAAAATAATATATAAATTTTTTATATTTTTTTATGAATGATTGATATTTATTTTATTAATAAAAATATTATTTACATATTTTTTTTAATTTTTTATTTTTAAATGTCATGTTACTAAATGATATCACTTAAATATAAGTAATCGTTTTCCCTCAAAAAAAAATATAAGTAAACGTTAAAATTTAACTATTAGTAAATGTCAATTTAACGAAAAGAACAAAATCCCATATTAAATTTATAGAAAATATGATTATAATCTTAAAAAAAATTGACAAAAAATTATGTTGTAAAAATATTTTATAATCAAGCAAATAAAACTTAAAAAAAAAAAATCAATCACTATGATTTGTGTCTAGATCTTGAAAAAATTAATATTTTATTTTAATTTGTTGAACTATTTTTTAAAATCAAAGAAAATGAAATAGGTTGAGTTTATAATAACAAAACACATAGAGATATATTGGATTAGGATTTTAAAGGACTTTTTTAGTTGAAAAAAGTCTTGTGGATTTTAAAAGACTTTGAAAGATTTTCATGACTTTTAAGACTTTGTAGGATTCCACGAGACTTTAAATCAGGATTTTAAGGAATTAATTCAAGATTATAACTACTTTGCGACAAATTATTGAAGATTATAACTAACAGAACATATATTCCCATGCGACAAATTTTCTCATAGGAGAGGTAAGAATTCAAGTTTTTAGTGAATGAGATTTTTTAATTATTTTTTTCATAATTATATCATGTTGAAGTTTCACAGAGTAAATTAAAAAACAAAACAACTCCTTTTTTTTAAACAAGGATATATAAGCTACTATTTCTTATGAATTACTTACCATTTGTGTGTGTATATAAAAGAGAGCAAATATGAGATGATAGCAATTATAATTTAAACAAGGTCATTAAATTACTATAATTTAAGCACTATTTTATAAATGAAGCTATCATTAAACAATTATAATCACACTAAGATGATAAAAACTCAATGATAAAAAGGCTATAAATACCTTGAGTAAATCGGAAACCTTCTCAGCACCCAAGACTTGCAAATGAGTTGGAATAATCACTTCAGGGTCATCTTCAAATGTTGGTACTTTCTGTTTGGATTCTCCTATACTTAGCTTCTGAAAAATTGTAGCAGCTGATGACACATCTACAAAGACATCACCAGTAAATTTATTTGAATGATCTTTAATAGAATAGCAATCCATTACAAGCCCTTTAAAAAAATGGTGAAAAAACAGTAGATATTACATGAGACCTATGTTTTTCCGTGTATTAAGAATGAACAAAGCAGCATATCTAAAAAGTGGTTTATACATATGAAAAAAATTTGAAATTCTTAGAATGTAGGTTTGAGACTAAATCCAACAGAAATCTTTCTCTCGGATTAAAGCATACAGATTCTAGTCAATTAGGCCATATGTTCCCACAGTAGGATTATCCTCTAAATATTATATTCGATTTCCTTAATCAAACATTACCCATGAATGAGGAGGCCACCAGTTACAACAATTTAAACATGTCAATGTCATAAGCAACAACAGTCACTTTGAATATAAAAAGTTGAGCCATTCTTATGCGTTTCAATTAAAGTGATTATTACTTCAAAAATAAAACCTGGATAAAATGAAAAGATGGTATGTAAGGCAAAGCTTCATATAAATCATAGTTGATGAAGTATTCTGTATTCAGTGTGAAATTGAAAGAGCATAAAGTTAAATGCTGCAAGTAGATACATAAAACACAAAAAGTCCTATAACAAGAAAGAGGGATTTCAGTTGCTGTGGCTTTAATAGGCTGAATGCCACGAGCATTGCAGTTTCTGTGCAAATACCAATACATCAAAACCACAAAAAATTAAACCACATACTATCAAATGAACCGAAACAGGCAAGTGAAAGAAAAGAAGAGTGCCAGGTAAAAAAATTTGGCCAACTCAACTGTAAGACTATTGATTCACATGGAATTGAAGCACCAAATACACTCTTCTGTAATCCCTTGGATTTTAAACTACAACTCGAGGCATTGCTAAACACCTGAATCATACACCACACATATAAAGACCCATTAAATCAAAAAATATACAAGCAGAAAAATTAAGCGCCTACTTTGAGAATGAAACTATTTTGAACAATCAAAAATTCACAACCAAAAAATTTTCCGTAATATCAATCACGAAAGTGCAATTTGAAAACGAAACTCTTCTTAACCATCAAAGATTCACAACCAGAAAATTATCCTTAACATCACTCACTAACTTTATTTTACTCAACACGTGACAGCTTGTTCCCACCTACCCTGTTTTCTAGCAACCAAACACAGCTTCCCACCAAATCACAAACCAAACTTTGAAAACTAAACAAGACAATAAAAAAACAAAAATAAATAAATAAACAAAACAAAAAATAAAAAACCAACAGCTCAAGGATTCAAATTGCGGTCGCAGTTGCCATTTCGTCCGATACTGCAACCTTTTCTAAAACCTTCAACACTTTTAAGTTTCCACCAGATTTCCGAAACAACACAAGGGAAAAACGAATACAAAAAACTGAATAACGTTAGAGAATCGATTTACTTTTAAATTTAAAAAAAAAAAAAAAAACGTTGGTTTTCGTAGTAACCAAACAGAGTTCAACAAATCCAAAACCACGTACAAATCTAAAGAACCGAACAAACAACACCACGTTAAGCGAAACACAGCACAGTCCATTTCCAAGCGCTTCGAGATATCTTCGAACAAAATGCACGAAAAAGAAAAAGTGAAAAGGAAAACGTTATGAAATAACTAGTTATGTTCGTAAATCAATCGTTAGAAAAGGATCTTGAGAAGAATGAGTTTAAATAAATAAAACTATAAAAAGTGAGGGAGAATGAAAGCGAGAAACAGAGTAGAGAAGCCATGAAATACCTAACAGAGCTCGAGGTGAGGTGGCCGGCGAGGGAGCGTTGAAACTTGAAACGATTTAACAGAGGAGGTGTGGTGGCCTTGGAATGATTTAACAGAGAAGGGGCTCTGCTAGGGCAAGAGCAAACCCTTTAAGATAAATTAATTAAATAAACATTATTTTTAAAATCAAAAAAAATAATTTAATTTATAAAAATAAAAAAAAAAATAATTCTTTATGAGTATTATTTTTAATTTTAATTTGCGCTTAATTTATTTTAAAAAATAAATAAATAAACATTTATTTTAAAATATAATTTAAATCAATCATGTTATTATTGAATTAAATTAAAATCAAGGAATTATTTTAAATTTCATTTGTATAGGATAATCATATTAATTTACTATCAAATTTTTAATTAGTCTCACATCCTATTAACAATTAAAAGTTGAGTTGTTAGATTATAAAAATTAAATCATAATAAATCAAAAAATTATAAAAATTATAATTCAAATTATAATATATAATTTGATATTAAATTTATTATATATTAAAATTAATTAAATATTTTTATCAAAGATATTGATACAGATTTTAGATTTTATTTACTATGTTTTATAATAAAAAAATACAATATTAAATCAAAACATAATAAAAATTATAACTAAAATCATAATAAATTTTTTAATATTAAATTTAGTATATATTAAAATTAATTAAATAGTATTTAAGAAATTGTTATAGATTTTAAATATATATTTTAAAGTTTTTATTTTATTAAATTAATTAAAAATAAATTATATTTTATCACTTTTTAATAAAATAAGTGAATGATAATGAATTAACTAAAATTTTGAAATATATTTTAATTAAAAAAAAAATTTATCAATACAATGACTAAAAGTATTATAATAAATAATGAAATTAAATAAATTAAATCTTAAAATGATTATTTTTTTAATGATACTAAATTAAATATTTTAATTATTTTACAATAAATTAAAATGAAAAGATAATAAAATATTTTAACTGATATTTCAAATAAAATATATTAAAATATTATAATCAAAAGAAATTCAGTATTAAATCAAAACATTATAAAAATCATAACTAAAATTATAATAAATATTCTGATACTAAATATTTGTATCAAAAAAATTGCTACAGATTTTAGATTTTATTTATTATATTTTATAATTAAAAAATATCTAATATTAAATCAAAAGATTATAATAATTATAACTCAAATCCAGATAAATATTTTGATATTAAATTTATTATATATTAAAATTAATTAAATATTTTTATCAAAGAAACTGATACAGATTTTAGATTTTATTTACTATGTTTTATAATCAAAAGAAATCCAATATTAAATTATAAGATAATAAAAATCATAAGCTTCTGTATTATATATATATATTACTTTTCCAAGAATACTAAGAAATCAAATTGGCATAGTGGTTTGGTGGTTGGCCCATAACCCCCACAACTAGGGATTGAAACCTGGCTTTGTAATTTGTTAAAAATTATTTATATTCATTTGGTATGTTTTCATGAAACACAATTAAACAAGATTTTTTTTCTTTATACATTTAAATTTAAAAGGAGTCAAAGACAAAAATAATAAGAAAAACAACAATGTTTGGATAAATAATAATAATAATAATTCTCCGTAGTATTATATCTTAAATAACATTTACCTACCTATTCATAGCTATACTAGTCCTCCAAACATTAACATCTTTTCGTTTTTGCTCCTAAATTTTAATAATAAGCTCAAAATTATGATTTTTATTAACTGATAATGTTGAAAATGAAAGTTTGTCCACCACTCCAATTGAAAATTCATCCGAATGACATTCTTTACAAAGAAAATTATGTAGTTCTACACATGCTAAAAATTATTGTAAACAAGATTTCAAATTTTTTATAATTTGTGATTTAAAATATTTTATTTATAAATTTATAAATGATTAAAAAAATAGTGGGACAACTACCTTGCTCTCTTATAGCTAAATAAATATGTCCTTGCATTTTATATTAGTATTTGAGTGAAAGTTTGTCTTTCATACACATTTATTCATTTAAAATATCTTAGAAATTTACAAACATCAACTAAGAGAAAAAAAAATATCTAAAATTTGTTATAGGTACAAAATATATCTATTTATGAATCAAGGAAGTTGTCAAATTTATAGAAAATATGATTATAATCTTAAAAAAATTTGACAAAAAATTATTTTGTAAAACTATTTTATAATCAAACGAATAAAACTTTAAAAAAATCAATCAGTGTGATTTGTGTCTAGATCTTGAAAAAATTAATATTTTATTTTAATTTTTTGAATTATTTTTTAAAAATCAAAGAAAATGAAATAGGTTGAGTTTATAATAACAAAACACCTAATGTAAAATTTCAATTTTTAGAATAATAAATTTAGTTAATATGATAGGGTAATAAATTATTTAAATGTATATTGAATTAACCTTTATATGTATCTTATATTTAAGATAAAATAATCACGTTAATTAATAAATCAAAAGAAAAAATTAAATGATATTATTTGAAAATATATAATTTATATAGTTGATCTCTATAGTAGCAGATCTCTATAGTTGATATGCATGACGATGTATCAATTGATTTATGTGTTTGTAGATTATGTCGTTCTATTGAAGGTGTTGAGGTGGGTGATAGTCTAATGTGTGTTTGTGTTGTTTTATGTTATTTATAATGTATTGATGATATAATTGTACATGTTGTCTAATGATGTGTATCTATGCATACTAAAAATGGTTAAATTGAAGGTGTAAAGATATAGTTGTCATCTTATGAAAGTTGTGAGTGTGATATTGTCCAATGACTTTATGTTGTATTCTATCTATGATAAAGTTGCCTAGTTATACACATTGTTTGAGTGCCTTGAGTTGTATGATGAGACTTGCTATGATGTAATAAATGATCTTCATTTGAAGTTGTTTATGTTGCAAGTTGTTGTATGACAATGATTTTGTATCCCTAGCTTACCCTGTGTTTTCCCTTGGGGTTTGGAACTGCTATGATCATACTTGATATGGGAGCAAGACAAGATTAGTGAGTCGGTAGTGTTGTTCGGTGGTGAGTCACGTCGGAGGTGGTTCTCTTTTGATGTTTATTTTAATATAAATAACATGAAAAAAATATTATATATTAATATAACAATAACCTACTAGGTCTCAAAAAAACTTATTAAGAGACATCATGTTCATAATTTTTCTTTTTAAATCTCGAATCCTCCATTCATTGTTTTTATTTTTATCGAGATTTTTCTTTTTTTAAAAAAAATTCAAATTCTCCCTTTTTTATTTATACTTTTATTGAGATTTATTATTCTTTTGTTGTAAAAAAACTCTCAAATCATCACTTCTTTATTTTTGTTTTTATTGAGATTTATTATTTTTTTTATAAAAAAATCTTGAATCCACATATCTAATAGTACATCAAGATGAAGACGTGTTCATTTGGAGGTGTTTGCGATGGAGACAGGTTAGTTTTAGTTTTGTAGATGAAGACACGTCAATTGTAGGTATCTGTGATGGAGAAGTGTATAATTTGTGTGGACACTATCTGTCAAAGTATCCGAGGTGTATCCAAGTCCAAGATGTGTTCGAGGTGCATCCACGACGTGTTCGAGCTGCATCCACAATGTGTTCACTCTTTAAGAGTGTTAAACTCGGGGACACGGCAATTGCATACAATGTCCATGCAACATAGAAATGAAGTGACCTTTATATGCATGTTATATTTAAGATAAAATAATCACATTAATTAACATTTGAAATCTAAAAGAAAAAAAATTAAATGACATTAATTATTTGAAAATACCTAATTTATGTATTATAAAATTTAACATGCAAATATGATAAATAAAAATATATTAGATGAATTATATATATATATATATATATATATATATATATATATAAAAGTTTAAGTAGTTCAAAGTATAAATTTATTAAATATTAAATTTATCAAAATTATTTTTAAAAATGATATGAAAATAAATTTAACAGTAATATACAATTATAAATAAATGTTTCTAATACTTTCTATTTATTTATTGAAATTGAAGTATGCCGATAAATCTAAGTTTAAAAGTTTTATATAAACTTGATGACCCTTTAATTTAAATTGATTTAATTTAATTTAAAGAAATACGAAACACAAAATAGAGTATAATAGTAAAATTAAAACTTGTATTAAGTATTTTAATAGAAAAATCAGTTAACTTAATAAAATTTTAAGGCTTAATTACATATAATCAGTAATTGATAGTTATGGATTATATTTAATTATTATAATTGATAATCAATAATAAATGATTATAAATTACATTTAATTGACAGTTATAAATTATTAAATACATTTAATAAGTGAATATCTAATTATGTCAACACTTTATCAACAATTTAATTAGCAGTTTGATATTCATTGTTAATTTGTAATTAAAAATTATTCTAACTAAGATTAAGAAAATGTTATTAATGTTCTTCTTGTAATGAATTTTCATTTTTGTAACTTGGCTTATTTATCCATCCTATTCCACTACTCCATTGCCGTATATCCAATGATGAGAACAAATTTTTATATACTTATTACTGAAACAAATTTAATGATTAAAATTGGGCAACAAAATCTCAATAAAAATAAGAAGAAAAATCAAACATAATTAGAAAAATATAGTACACAAGGTATAAATGAATTTAATTGCTACTAATATAAGACCTAAGAAATCACTCCAATCAACTTCATTATTTTCTAAATCGGGTTCAGATGGAGGTTCTTCTTGGTCAGAATTATCTTATAATTGGGAAAGAATACTTTGATGAAGGACCTGTTGTTCCTTAATACTCCTAATTTCCCTTTTAAGATTGTTGATCTCAGCTTGAAGATCTTGGATAGTAAGTGGTTTGGTGGATATATATATATATATATATATATATATATATATATATATATAAGGATCTACTTACTTTAAAGGTAAGTTTATCTAAATTTACTCCACTTAGTAACATGTTTTGCACCCAATTTTAATGATTCAACTGTTAAATTAAAAGGTTTTCATGTATAAATCAAATTTGCAAATTTTTTAAAAATTAAAAACTATTGGATACTTTGTTTCGTTAATTCAAATCAACGTATAAAATACTTTTATGATCATTTGCCAATTTTAATTAAGGAAATAGAGTATCCAATAGTTTTCAATTTTTTAAAAAATTTGTAAACTTGATCTATATATTAAGAATTTTTAATATAACAATTAGATCTTTAAAATTTAATGTAGAACGTGAATTATTAAGTGAATAGACATACTCTTTAAATAAATGAATAATTCCTCTCTCTCTCTCTCTCTCTCTATATATATATATATATATATATATACACCAATCATAATTTAAGGAATTTATCTTTCCTAAGAAATCTAACATGAAGTTTTAAGAAAGAAATCCCATATAAAATTATGGAAATATAGGATTTTATTGTAATCCCATAAGAGAATTTGTGGAGAAAAGACACATTAGAATAATGGGGGTTGAATAGTGTGCATAAAAAATTCACATTTGTGTAGTGAAAAGAAAATAACTTATCAAATGAAGCGTTGGAAAAGAGTGAGATGAAACACTAGAGATTTTTATACTAATTCATCTCAATCATTGGGACTGTCCAATTCTAAAGATTGAGTTCCACTAACTTTCAACAACGTTAAAAGTATTTTTTTTCCAAGTCACTTCTGGTTCAACCCTAAGTAGTCTTTGACTTGCCTCTTCAAGCAACTATCCAAGTATTCTTTGAACAACAAGTCTCTCAAAGCTTAACACCAAGTATTCTTTCAACCAAGCCTCTTGAGTCTCAAACACTAAGTATTCTTTCAAACAAGTCTCTAGGCTCAACCCCTTACAACAAAGGTAATGGATGACACAAGATTGCTCCATCTCTTCTAAATATGGTGTAATCGGCAATAAAAACACAAGTAATCTATATATATATATATATATACATATATATATATATATATAATTTACAATAAGTTTTTCATTATAGTTTTCTACTTTGTGTATTTCAGTATGCACTAGTGCAAAAATTGGATTTAAAATCGGAGTTTTAAGATCGATTATCTTGTAACTGATCTTAAAAGTGACGCGGTGGCAATTTTGTAAATAAACTGAACACTTTTAAGATCGGTTCAAATTTAACCGATTTTAAAAGTACTTTTAAGATCGGTTCTTTTGTAACTGATCTTAAAAGTTGTGTCAGACACAACTTTTAAGAACGGTTACAAAAGAACCGATTTTAAAAGTTGTATCAGACATAACTTTTAAGATCGGTTATAAAATAACCGATCTTAAAAGTACTTTTAAGATCAGTTATTTTATGACCAATCTTAAAAGTGCTACTTTTAAAATCGGTTATTTCAGAACCGATTTTGTATGTAGTATACAAAATCGGTTCTGAAATAACCGATTTTAAAAGTCTTGTCAGAAACCTTTTATATTTCCCTCCAATCCCATTCTCTTTAATCTTTCCCTCCATTCATTTTTTAAATCTCTCTCGCGCTTTGATTTTCTAAAGAGGTAAATTTCGTTATTATTTTCATTTTCGTTTTCCTCTTCTTGTATCTTTTTTTTGTTTTCTCATTTTGTTATGTATTTTCGTTGTAGTTTGGGTAAACTTTGAATCTGGAACGACCCGTTCTGCAAGGAGAACGACCCGTTCTCCTCCCAGTACGGGCCGCACTGTATGGAGAACGGCTCGTACTCCTTTTAGTACAGGCCGTACTGAATGGAGTACGCCCCGTTCTTCTAGGAGAACGGCCCGTTCTCCTTGCAGTACGGCCCATACTAAAAGGAGAACGGGCCGTCTGGTTTATGTTCTTTAATTCGTGTTTTTTGCAATCTGGAACGGCCCGTTCCAGTTTAATTTTTTTTTACCAGCACTTTTAAAATCGGTTATTTAACCGATTTTAAAAGTATAACTTTTAAAATCGGCTCTTTTAAAATTGGTTACGGAACCGATTTTAAAAGTAAAAAATAACCGATTTTAAAAGCCTTTTTTTCACTAGTGATGTTTCTCTATACAATTTTATCAATGTGTATCACTTCTCTATGTTTCTTTATAGTTTGTTCTCTTGTCTTTCTTGAAAAATTGATCCTTTTATAATAGGTTTAGAGAAGATCACTGTTGTGGCATTTTTGAGTTGAACTCACAATTTGCTTCATGAGTTGCTTCGTTTGTGTTTTTTCCAGATCCTAGAGAAATTACCATTGTTTCATTTTATGTGAGCATTAAATACCTTTCAATAAGGCATGTATCTCTTATCTGATCTAACAAGCTACTTATCATCATTTCCTTCTAAAAATGAGCATGGTAGAAGTAATGTTAGTGTAGAGTAGTTGAAGTCAACGTAAAGTAGTTCTTTACAAAGCCTTTTTTGTGATATCCAAGATTTTGTCTTTTACTTCTAACAAATAAATTGACTTTTCCTTTTTCAACAAATTTTGAGAGTTTCAACATTTTTTTTAGTTTGATCTGTTAAGGAATAATATATTTAATAAAATTTAATGTTAGTCTCACTTAGAATATACATTTAATATAGGCTAAATGCCTAATTTGATCCCTCATAATAATTAAAATTTTCAATTTGGTCCCACTTTATTTTTTGTTTTCAATTTAGTCCCCAATAATTTAAAAATACATCAATGTGGGACTTCCGTCCAAATTCCCCAAACGATGTTAAACGTAGATGCATAGGTGGTAAGGTCCCACTTTAATGTATCTGAAATGGCCTGTTCTAAAACTAGAACGACCTATTCTGCTTACACTTGTCATGTGTTAATTTTGCATTTGGAACGACCCGTTCCAGATACAAAATTAACACACATTGAGTGCAAGTAGAACATGCCGTTCTGGTTTCAGAACAAGTTGTTCAGATGCATTAAACATACGTATGGGACCATTAAAGAAGCATTGACTGATGTTTAAATTTAAGTGTTACATTTCAACAAAATGTTCAACAAAATGCAACAATATACAGTCAAGGATGAAACTACCAAATCGACACTATACAGTCAAGGATGAAACGACATGGTGTTTTCCCTTGGAGTCATTGACCGATGTACCCCAACAACAACAACCTGTTCTTGAGGAGGTACAACCTGAAGTAGAGGAAGATGACACACAAGACCAACATTTCACCACACAACCACATGTATAGGTAGATAATGTTGATATCTTGCCAGTCATTCAGTGTATGGATCGTCGATTACAAGAGATGAATGAACGCCAACAACACTATAATTATATGGTGGACAGGATGCATAATTTGCACCTTCAGCGTTATCCAGATATTTCCCTCCTCAGTAATTTATTTGAACTTTCTTAGTATATGTTATGTTATGAATTTTTATTTTCAGTCTCTGAACCATATTTCATTCTTTGAATTTATGTTATGTTATTGTTAGTACCAAGAAATGAATTTGGTGATGCTCGAAATATGGGAGTACTCGAAATTTTAGGTGATCGAAAAATGGCAAAAAAGTTTATGAAGAAGACATATGAAACCTGAAGAGAATCAAGAGATATGCGAAGACATTTTTCGTGAAACTCTTGAAATCCTTGAACCAGGAAAGATGATGCTCATGAGAAAGGCTCACAGCCTCGCAACCTCTTAAAGTACAATAAAATCAAGAAGCATGCAAGTATACTTTTCGTTGGTCACTCGAAATCCTAAGGATCCGGATATACACGAGCATACTTCGCAACCTCTCAGAATGAAGAACTTAAAGGAGGCACGAGTTAAGAGCTGTTGAAGTAAATCATGGGATGATAAGTGTCAAAGACTGCATAATGGTTTGGGGAAGTTAATGAGCGGTTCCAGGAATTATCCAAAGGCGTGTCCGAGAATGAGCCACGATGTGGAAGTTTAGAACGGTTATGCGTTTCTGGAGCACGTCAAATATAGTTACCTTTCCCAAATCTTTGTCTATAAATTAAACGAGTCATGCTCGTAGCAAAGGGTCAGAAATCACACACCCACAATACCTCACACGCACTCCTCGCCTGCGCATAAGGCACACCGTGCATACGAGACAACTTTGGGTACAATTTCTCGACCACCTTTCTTTTCTTTTTTAGCGTAGCATAGCATAGCGTAGCGTAGCATAGTCTAATGTAGTGTAGTCATCTGAACCATTTTCGTTATCCTTACGAATTGTAATTCTATTACCATTTAATGAAGGAGATGATTTCTGCAGTCAATATACATGTCATCTGTTCAATTCACGTTAATTCTTACATGCATGAAATTGATTGTATAATTAGCATAGATCTTCTGATGTGCTAAAACAAGCATAGATCTTCTAATGTGCTAAAACCAACATAGATCTTCTGATGTGCTCAAACAACGAGCATAGATCTTTTGATGTGCTAAAACAACACCCTAATTAATTAACTCTATTTGTTGTTTGTACGATTTTATTTTTTCACTGAAAGTCTTCGAATCTGTCATGTCGTGAACACACATAAATTGAAATCGTGCTAGTTCGAATAAAAAGAACCTATGAACGAAATCCTCCACAAATAGTTATGAATTTTTGTTTTCAATCTTTGAACCACATTGCTGCATTTTATTGAACATTTTGTAGAAATGTAACACTTAAATTTAAACATAATTTAATGCTTCTTTAATGGTCCTATACGTATGGTTAATGCATCTGGAGCGGCCCGTTCTGCTTGCACTCGTCGTGTGTTAATTTTGCATCTGGAACGCCCCATTCCAAATGCAAAATTAACACACAACGAGTGCAAGCAGAACGAGCCGTTCTAGTTTTAGAACGGGTTGTTCCATATGCATTAAAGAAGGAGGAG
The DNA here is from genome assembly GCF_000230855.2 of Cajanus cajan. Classification (NCBI taxonomy): domain Eukaryota; kingdom Viridiplantae; phylum Streptophyta; class Magnoliopsida; order Fabales; family Fabaceae; genus Cajanus; species Cajanus cajan. Next base: position 4,712,720 of record NC_138517.1, on the reverse strand, counting down.
GAGGAGGATAACAACATACGTATGGGACCTGGCCACCTATGCATCTACGTGGCATCCACGTCATCCACATTTAACACTATTTGTAGAATTTGGACGAAAGTCCCACATTAATGTGTTTTTAAATTATTGGGGACTAAATTGAAACTAAAAAATAAAGTGGGACCAAATTGAAATTTTTAATTATTATGAGGGACCAAATTAGGCATTTAGCCTTTAATGTATAATGAAATAGACTGTATGCTTCATCTAATTTTCTTCATCTTATAAATGATATATATTTTTCACATTTTATTTGATATAAAATATCTTTGTAGATAATTCATTTTTTTAGAGGAAAATCATTCATTTGTTATCATCAAAATTTGAGGGATCTAAGATTATCTTTTGACTTAACAGAGTTTAAGTTTTCAAGTCAAAATTGTCAGAGATTATTTTATGTTTTCTACACCCTATACATATATTTGTTTACATGGTTGCTTGGACGGTTGCATGATAGCTCTAGGTAAGTTGATTCTTTATGCTTTTTGCGACATAGTAATTGTGTTGTACTAAGTGTAGTGACTTGTCATATCATTATATAAATAATACACATATCCATTCATTTAAAATAAAAACAACAAATTTTTGGTCATTGGTGCATATCAAATTATATTTGATACATCATTTACCAGTTAACGAGGACTCAATAAAAAGAAACATATTATACTCATTAACTGAAATTGAAATTAATAACCAAACAAAAATAAGTTGAATATTGTAACACCCTATTTTTCATAAAAGATAATATAATTATTTTATTAATAATTTTGATATTTTATTTTATTAACAAGGGTTGTTAAATATTTGTTTTAATTATGTAAAATATTTTAGAATATATTATATGATATTTTATTAATGAATAGTATAATATTTTATTAAAAGGGAAAAGATTTGTAACTATGGTTAGTATGTTTTAACGAAAGGGTTAAAAGGAGGTTAGTTTTATTAAAAGAGGAGTTTTTTGATTAAACCCTTTTACACCTCTATTTTCATGTATGCACTTCAGAACTCAGAGAACAAGTGTAAGAAGAAAATCATTCTAGAGTCATGAACCCATCATCTAGAGCTTATCCAGATAAGAAGGAGTGAGAAACCTTGCTTTGAATGTGAGTTTGTATGTCAGGTAGAGGGATTAGTCCCAATCTTGTGTATGTTGTATGCCTATGTATGATGGGTCTCCCTAAATGCTTATATTTTTCTCCCTGTTCTTGTTACTCCTAATTAATGACATGAATTATTTGAATGTGTGATTAATTTTATGTTCTGGATGATAATTGTATGATTTGAGGTCTTTGTAAGTTCTCATAGGAAACCCTAAGAGGACTTGATGCTATTTTGAGTAAAGATATTAGTTGTACGTGTAAATTGAATAATATGGAATGTTTATTGCTTTCTATAGGATGCTTTTATCGATTGAGTTGTATGTTTGGGTAATTTGAAATGTTACTCACAAAATTTGTGTTTCTATTGCGTGTTGCTTTTGATACGTCATCAAGTGCCACTTGGGGCACATTGGGCATCATTGAGGTCGAGAGCAAAGTTTGCTCTCAAGGTCTCTCACATCGAGTGTGAGATGACTCTCGTCGAGCGTGAAAGCTCTAGGAGTTCCCTATGATGCTTTCATTGAGCACAAGCTGACTCTTGTTGGGTGTGGACACTCTGGAGGGCTCTTGATGGTGTTCTTGTTGGGTGTAGTCTCGATCACGTCAAGAACGATTTAAATAGAGACCAATGTGATCCTCTAGAGGATTCATGCTAGGTGTGAGGTGTGTGTCATTGGGCACTGACTTGCTTGCAAATCTCCTGTTATGCTTTTATTAAGTTTTATGTTATGATCCTATATTATAATGTTAATGTGATATGAATTGATATCAATTTATTAACATATGAATATGAATGAAGGGTAATGTGATATGAGGAGAATGTTAATGTGAGATCATGGAACCATACAAACATAATGCAAAGAGTCTATTTGACATGCATCATATGCATAAAATGTTTTTAAAGGGTACGATATGAAATATACTAGCAGGGAAGGTCCCTTGTGTAAAAACTTGGGAACCAACCTTAGGGATAACTTGTTTTGGAAGTCCCAATCCTATCCTCGTGAGCATGGGATGTATCTTTCATAGTAGCTATCCTGACCAAGCCTTGGTAGTATGTCCTTCTAGTGAGAATGCGTAAAAGGTGTGACCTGACATGTACTCCTTGACTACTCTAGTATGTTGCTAGTGGCAATGCACAAGAGTGATATTTTACTGGACACACGTGCATGATAACATGTCATCTATGCCCATTGCATATGCATCATAATCTTATATGTTATTGTTGATTATGATATGAATGAATTAGATATGTTGATAATGTGTAACTATGTATCTTATTTCTTATTGTGTGTTGTTTGTATTTAGCTAACTGGTTTACATTCCTATACCGCGAGCTAGAGTAAGATCTTTCTCACTCCCTTTTCTTTTGTGTTATTTTATTGTGGCTATTATAGGTGATCATCATCATGGTGCTGATGATGTCAGTGATGAGGCCTAGACCTCAAATGTTGGGTTTTGCTCTGATAGGATACATGACACAGGGGAATTAGTTAGGACTAATTAGGATTTGATTCATACTATTTAATTTGAGTAGTTTAATTTTTATTTCCATTGTAATTTGTTATTTTCACTAAGTAGGCTCTGATACCAAATGTAAGAAAATTAAAACCTTAATATATATAACTTATAATAGCAAAAACATACCTCTTGTAATCACTGCTACCAACTACTAAATATGCAACCAAGTATTTTAGATATTTAAAAAAATAGAGAACTCTTCTAATCTTAGTCTTTCCTTAAGCTCGTTAGACAATAGAACACCATAGGTCTTTTTATAGGCAAGATTAGGGACCATCTACCTTATTATTATAATAGTCCTCCATTAGTCCTCCATTAAGAACTAATAAACATACTTATTATGACTCTTAATACTTAATTATTATTCTATAACAACTCTTTATTATCAATTAATTAATTATATTAATAGGATAATTAACTAAACATAAATTTTTATAAGAGCCACATAATATTTTTTAACAAGGATTTCATGGCTTATTGATTCCATTCATAGTAGGATTTATGTTACTACTTTGTGATTGATATGTTTTATATGTGATACCTCTATCTAAAGGAATTTGTGAACGTTTCTTTTACAGTAAATTTTATTTTCAAACTCTTTCCCATCCTCTTATTTTATATGTTTATGTTAGTATATGGAGTAGAGAGTGTCACACATCACATTACATTTATTTAATTGTAGGGATTAGAAAGCAATGCATTTTCATGACAACATTATAGCTAAAGGATTTTAGTTGTGCAAGATAATTATGTCTCATGCGAGAGGTATGTGATGTATAAAAGGACTAATAATTAAATAATTACTGACTAAATTGTAAATGGACTTAATGAAGTAGTTTCTGAAAATAAATTGTTATTTGGTGGGAATAGAATTTTAAGGGGTTATTGTTTGTTGGGTGACATCAATTGTCCCATAGTGGAGGTTTAGGTGGGCTAAGTCATAATCGAGACACATGGTGCTTAGGCTGCTATGATTAAGTAGAAAGAGTTGCGTCTTAACTATCAACTATAACTTTTAACCTAATGGTAAGCGCTTGATCCAACAATTGGTATCAAAGCTAAGGTTGTCTGTTTGATTCTCAATAGGAGCAATTGTTGAGGGAGAGATTATTTGTCGGGTGACATCAATTGCCCCATGGTAGAGGCTTAGGTGGGTCAAGTCACAGTTGAGACATATGGCATTTAGGTTGCTAGTATTAAGTAGAAAGAGTAACACCTTGACTATCAAATATAGTTTTTGGCCTAGTGGTTAGCACTTGATCCAACAATAAACTGTGGAGAAAAAAGGAACATTAGAAGGGGAGTTAAATAGTGTTACTAAAAAGTCCCACTTAATGTAGTGTAGTGAAGTAGTAACCGTGATATAGATATAAAAGAGCAGACAAAGTAAAGAATGAACTTAGAGATTTATACTAGTTCATCCCAACCATTAAGACTACGTCTAGTTTTTCATCCAACTAGATCAAATTCCACTATCTCATCAAAGACACAAATATTCTTTACCAAGTCACTTCTGACTCAACCCTAAGTATTCTTTGAATTGTCTTTTCAAGCTATCTACTATAGTATTCTTTTCACACAAAGTTTGTCCAAGCTTCAATAATAAGTATTTTTTTATAGTCAAGTCTCTCCTACTCAAACCCAATAACTTAGAGTTACTAAGATTTACAACGTTGTTTTGTCTTCCTATCAAGACATGATACAATAAATTAAGTACAAAGTCTTTTCATAGATAGAAAAAAATGTAATTTTTGCAATTATCGATCTCTTTTTTTTTTTAACTTTAAGTTTCCTTTTATATGGTTTTAGTGAAGATGATAGTTGCAAGTTATTGAGCTTCTCTCTTATGACTTGCTTCGTTTGTCTTCATGATTTGCTCCCTAAGAAGAGAAGTGTTTGTTGGTGTAATAAATGTTTCCATTAAATGTTTTCATTAAATTATCACTTGTTATTTGATTAAGGAAGTTTCTTATCACCTTTTGACACCAAGTAGGTAGACCATGCACATGTTAGGATGATGCAGTAATGAAACAAATTTTGATTGCAACTTTTTGTATTTGTAGAGATTTGTTTATCCTTTACTAACGCAAAAAATGTATTTCTTTCTTTTTTCTACAATGTTGGTACCAAGGAAACATTTTAAAAATCGATTTGTTAAGGAATTGTTCAAACATAGTTAATATTTGGTTTAGAGATTGTAAATAATAAAAGATTTAATGCATATCTCTTTTAATGACTAAGGGTTGGTCTTATCCTCTAACAGAATCATCTTAATGAACATATCATTATATACATGATTCTTCTTATTAATGATTTGCGTCTTAGTGAATGATTTGTTTTTACATTTGTTATCAACAAAACTTAAGAATAAGGGAGTCTAACATTGTCTTTTGACCTAACAATTATAAATACTCACTAATGTGAAACAAAGTCCCCCTCTTTAATGAAAAGTATTATCTTAAATCCTAGCAATCACGAAAAATAAAGAGAGTAGAAGAAGAGTCAAAGGAAGTGAAATCTTAGTTTTCATCTTCTATCAAGAAGATTAATGTGCTTTAAGGTCAAAGGGGATTCCCACTTTGGAGAAAGATACACAATATTCCTTTGTTATGTAAAAATTATGAGTTTCAAATATCTATTGAGTATAAGACAACTTTCATCTTACAAATCTATTTGTAAAATATTAGATAACCATTTTTATTATCACTATAAATAATATTAAATATCAGTAAAAGTTTATTTATTATAGTGTTTACGAAATGATATTTTCTTTTTCAGTTATGCATAAATCCTAATTATAAAATATAGGGATTTCTTTCTCTCTTTTAGCTGCAAATAAGAATGTTGATTCCTGAAAGTATTTTCGCTACTAGCTAGTATCACACAAGATAAAGAATTAATTTCGAATTGTTGAACCTATATTATAAAGATTTTAGAATCGGAATTATTAAGATGGATTATGCACGCTTGATTGGTATATAAATGGATTTTATTTCTCCCGTAAGTGTCTTATGAAGTTTCGGTCGTGAAGTTTTATTCTATACATTGTTTCTTCAGTAATTGTGAATGAAAACCAACTGTACGTAAACTGTTTAAATCAAGTATCAAAATTTCAATATTCTATTAAAACACGGTGCACTGCTTTTTTTCTTGAAAAGTCTTTCGAAATTAAGAAAAAAGGAAAATACTTGTATATCGTGTGGAGAGCTTTTATATATTGTAATGTTGAGTTGGTTGAATGTAATTGAAACCAAATAATATGATTAAATTTTGGTCTATTATATTATGAATGACGGTGGTGATGTGAATAGTTCACTCTCAAACATCTTTTTCCGTCAAACCTTCAGCTTCATTTCACGCTCAACACAGTCGTTCGTGAGCCAATTTGCGATGCAAGCATTTCGCTAAGTGTTCTCTACACTGTTCTCTACGGGTTAGTGATTTCGCAAGAGTTTTTTAAGCTTTCTCTTCTTTACGTTGTTTTTCGATCGATTGCTTCCATTTAAGGTGAGTTTTCGATTCATATCCATTTTGATTTCCTATTTTTGCTTTGTATAATATTTCATTATAATTTTTTTGTTCAAAGGTTTTAGGTGGAACAAATTTTCCAGAGATTACAAAAAAAATTACACACTATTTTTAATTCCATTTGTTAGTTCGAAAACATTCACATAGCTGAGCCTAAGTTGTTGGAGTTGAGGATCCTAACAGAGTGGCCTAAAGTTCAGTATATAGGTTGACTTGTACCTTCTTTATTTCCTAAAAATGTTTACCAGTTCATTGTATAATTCCATAATGAACTTGAGGCTGCAAAATCTGAGATTAAGAAGTGGCATTTTTCATTTCAAAATGAACCTTTTATATCTGCTGGGACCACTCCAGGTTAGTTTATGCTTATTATTTTGCAAGTAATAGATGTGTTTTTAATTCATGATATGGTTTTGTTAATAGTTGTTTTCTGTGTTTTAAATATATAGCTAAGAAATTATTTCTTCTTTATACTTTCTAGAACCAAAATTGGTGATTAATTATCTTCGAGCTCTGAAATCATCTGAAGAGTCTTTAAGAGAGCAGGCTCAGAATCTAGTTTTTAATTTTTATGCTTCAAATGATCCAATATACATTGATCATATTTCACTGAGCCATTTCACTTTTCTACTGGTTATCAGCTTGAAAAAGCAAAAAAAAAGGAAGCTGCATTCATTGTCACATTTGCAAAACGAGAACAAGAGATAGCAGAGTTGAAGGTTGGTAACGATATTCTGAACATAAGGTTCATATTCTTTATAGCATGTGTATGTGTTAATTTATTTATTTATTTTGTGTGTACGTATATCACCAGAGTAGATTCCTTTTTTTCCTTAAAAAAATATATATTTTGCTTGAGATCTCCAATGTTTTGATTACCGAAATTGCTACAAAGCTTTATATATCCTTGAATCATGAAGGGTTTTGTATCACTTATTGACCTGTAGTTGGAACTTAGAAAGTATTTTTGCACCACTCGAAATTGAATTTCTCTTTTTGAGATTTGAGCTTTGGTTTCATTCTGTTTAGTAGTAAAATGTCTGGTTATCATGGTTGTCAAAATTTCAATGCTACTGTGAGATTGGAATGGTGGAGTGATCTTGATTCCAGCATACTCATTTATGCTTGGATCATGTTCAGATACTTTGTTTAGTCGTATAATTGTCATGATCTTACAATCCTACTGAACCCACTGTAGCCATAAAATGCAGATGAATGAGCTGCCAAACATTTTAAAGGACCATACCAAACCCTGAAGATGACAACTGAAGACTGATGGAGATGAGAAATCCAAATTATTGTGGTTGCTTGCCTGTTGTGACCTTGGCTGCTAATGAAATCTACAATTAAAGTAGTGTTTGGTCCAATTTTTTTTTATCCTTTCTTACCCTTAAAAGGAAAAAGCTGAGCCAAGGACATTTGGAGAAAATCTCTTGAAAAATTAAGGTGTTTAATTTTTGTAAAATAAAATGGGAAAAAGTAGCTTTAAAAAATAGCCTAATTGATGTAGCTTTTAATAAAAGCTGCATACCCTAGCCTCTCTCTCCCTCCCATCCTGAATAAATAATGCAGGTCAATTGTTGTAAGACAATAGAATGGAGCTTTTAAGCTAAAACTACTAAATAACTTATACTTTTTATTTTTAAAGCAACTTTTAAGCCTAAAGAAAGTTAAGGCCAAATGTACCCTAAAATTAGATATATTATTACTGACAGTGGCTTGCTGACATAAAGATGATGGTAAACATTATTGAAATCTATGATTATAACCATGATGCCAGACCTTTCTGCAAGACTAAAACTGCTGTATCTCTTGCTTTGTGGGTTTTCTTTTTTGACAATGGTTGGAGGGGACTCGGGAGAGCTGAGGGAAATATCCTCACTTAATAAAAAACACAGTACACTCTACTTTCTTTTTTGCCAAGATATTAGACAATGAGCCACATAACCAATTATTATACCAAGTACAGAATTCCTATTTTGTATAATGGTTTATAAGCATGTTGTGATTTTAAAGGTATTTTGCATATTGGTGCAAAATATTCTTTAGGTGTATCTATTTTCTTTTTCTGTAATCTGGATTATGAATTCATGATTTACTGGTCAACTCCTCCCATCCAATTTTTGGTAGGATGCACAAGTATGACAACCCTGATGATCTAAATGTACTTCAGTATCACATTTAATGAAGATTGCAATTTTTGATGTTGAAACTATTCTTATAAAAACATTTAGAGGCTGGTAATGGTATTGATATATCAACTTAATGCTTTGGAGCTTACTTTGTCCTTATTCTTTCAAATCAATCGTCTATAGTGTATTCCTTCCTATAACTACATTAATCTAAATGTTCAGGATCCTTGTCGCCCTGGAGTCAAGGATGCTGTGAGAGTATGCACTGAAGCTGGCGTTAAGGTAATTGAATATAGTTTTGATATTGATTAAATAGCTCTAGTTCCAGCTACTAACTTGATTTTTTCTCATTTCTTATGCCTCATTCCTCTTGCATATTTTTTTTCTTCCCTTTTTTTTTTTTAGCATTTCTCTCTATTATATTTCATTCTATTTTTTATATGGAGAAAATTATTTCACACTTGCATTAAAGAAACAAACTCTTCATTCAATGGAAAGTGCAGGGACATTGAGAGTTTTGTTGTTGTATTTGAATGCGTTCCCAAGAGAACTTTGGAGTGTTTCAACTCATTGATGACCTGTCTCATTGTGATGCGGTTGATGATGTGGTTGAATTTTTTGGTTTGATGATTGATGAAGGTCTTGTGCCGGATGAAGTAACCATATCAACAACATTGAAGTGTTAGTGTCTGCTTCAGCAAGCTTCATGAGTTCCCAGTTACTGCGTTGTTATGCATTGAAGTCTAGACTTGGAGGAGATGCTGCAGTTGCATTCCTTAGAGACTTGGATTATATGTCATTCACTTCTCTTTCAGGGCGGCAAAGTGGAGATAGTGCATTCCTTATAGAAGAATGCATTTATAAGGAAACCAAACATTGTATAGATGTGTTATGTTTGATCAAAACATCTTAGTAACGCCTCATAAGATTTTCTATTGTGAATTGGTTACACACTTTCTTGTATTTCCTTTTTAGCATATAGACCCTTGTTTAAGTGATTTTGTTAAATTATGATGCAAATTCTAGAAAAGAAAAGAGTATTCTAGAAACATAAGATAATTTGTATAAGAAAGAAGAAGAAAAATCTAGAAACATAAAGATAAGATGTATAAGTCTCTAGAAGCTTGGAGCGGGAAGAAGCCATCAGCTAAGCACCTAAGGGTCTTTGGATCTATTTGCTACATTCATGTGCCAGATGAAAAAAGGCATAAGTTAGAAGACAAGACCGTACGAGGCATATTCTTGGGATATAGTTCACAGTCAAAAGGCTATTGAGTCTACAATCTTCAGACAAAAAAGCTAACAATCAGTAGAGATATTGAAGTAGATGAAAATGCTACTTGGAACTGGGAAGAAGAACGAATTGAGAAGAAGACTATATACATGCCCATCAATCAACCAACTACATCAAGTCTGGAAGACAATAATCAAGATATTGTTATCTCTCCAGAATCTCCAAGAATAGTTCCACAACAAGAAGAATCATCACCTGAGTCTACTCCAAGACGAGTTAGATCACTAGTAGATATATATGAAACCTGCAACTTGGCCATACTTGAACCAGGAAGCTTTGAAGAGGCAACAAACCAAGAAGTATGGGTCAAGGCTATGGAGGAAGAAATTAAAATGATTGAGAAGAATAATACATGGGAGCTCGTAGATTGCCCTCATGGAAAAGATATCATTGGAGTAAAATGGGTATATAAAACAAAGCTTAATCCTGATGGAACTATACAAAAACACAAAGCAAGATTGGTCGCTAAAGGCTACTCACAACAGTTAGGAGTGGACTACAATGAGACATTTGCTCCAGTCGCACGCCTAGACACAATAGAGCTCTAATAGCTCTTGCTGCACAAAAAGGATGGAACATCTACCAATTAGATGTCAAGTCTGCATTCCTCAATGGCGTACTTGAAGAAGAGATCTATGTGGAGCAACCACCAGGATTTGTGATGAAAGGCCATGAAGGCAAAGTGTTGAGATTGAAGAAAGCTTTATATGGCCTGAAGCAAGCTCCTCGAGCATGGTATAGCAAGATCGACCAGTACTTCACTAATCATGGATTCAGGAGGAATAAGAGTCAGCCTACACTATACATCAGGACTCAAGGTCAGCATACTCTCTTACTCTCTCTGTATGTAGATGATCTTATTTATACTGGAACCAATACAAATATGATGATGAAGTTTAAAGAAGACATGATGAAGACCTTTGAGATGACTGATCTTGGCTTGATGAGTTACTTCCTCGGTATAGAGGTAAGTCAGAGAAATGATGGAATATTCATCTCATAAAAGAAATATACAGAATCTTTACTAAAGAAATTTAATATGTACGGATGCAAACCTGTAAGTACACCGCTAGTGACGAATGAGAAATTACAAAAGGTGGATGGAGCACCATAAGCTGATGCATCACGATACAGGAGTCTAGTCGGAAGTCTTCTATATCTCACAGCCACAAGACTAGACATTATGTATGCCACAAGTCTTTTATCAAGATTCATGCAAAAGCCAAGTCAAATTCACTATGGAACAGGAAAAAGAATATTGAGATACCTACAAGGGACAAGGGAGTTTGGTATATGGTATAAAACTATGACCAAATCAAGGATGATTGGCTATACCGACAGTGATTGGGCAGGATCAATAGATAACATGAAGAGTACATCAGGATATGCCTTCTCACTAGGATCTGGTTTTTTCTCTTGGGCATCAAAGAAGCAACCAACAGTTGCACAATCAACAGCAGAAGCAGAGTACATAGCAGCTGCCGAAACTAGAAGTCAAGCAATATGGCTACGAAGAATACTTGAAGAAATGAGTGAACAACAAGATGGACCGACAATTATATACTGTGACAACAAATCAGCAATAACAATGGCAAAGAATCCAGTTCATCATCAAAGAACGAAACACATAGCCATCAAATATCACTTCATCAGAGAAGCAGAGACAACGAAGCAAATTCAACTTGAATAATGCTCAACAGAAGATCAAGTTGCAGACATATTTACAAAGGCACTACCAAGAGTGAAGTTTGAACAACTACGGACTATGCTTGGAGTTACCGAAATTTGCATCAAGGAAGAGTGTTAAATTATGATGCAAATTCTAGAAAAGAAAAGAGTATTCTAGAAACATAAGATAATTTGTATAAGAAAGAAGAAGAAAAATCTAGAAACATAAAGATAAGATGTATAAGTCTCTAGAAAAATCTAAAAGAGTGTAGAGACTTGAAAAGTTTAGAAAATTCTAGATATTTCCACCATCATCTAGAGATGGAGCATCATGCCTATAAATAGGCAAATTGGGGCTTCATTGTAACAATAACAACGTCAACAACAATTACCATAATTACTACTACTCTCTCAATACAAATAAGTTTCTATTATTCTTCCAACTATTCCCTCCACAACTATCATATACTAACAGATTTTATGCCATTATGTAGCTTGAAGTTGAGGCTCATTTAATTTGTTGTTTGTTGATAAAATAGGAAAAATCAGAGAGGGATAGGAAAATTGAAGAGTGGCTTCCAATTACGTCAAAAAGGAATGGAAAATGGTGGTACTCAGCTTTCCACAATGTTACTGCCATGGTTGGAGCTGGTGTTCTTGGTTTTCCCTATGCTATGTCAGACCTTGGATGGTATATTTAAAACCCAAAATGCATTGAAGCTTCAACTTATTTCCTATAAGATAAAATAATGTTATTTTTAAACATACTTTAATGCCATTGTGTTATAAGCAAGAAAAATATTGCATACTGCATTCTAAATTCTAAAATATCTTTTATTTTCAAATAATAATGTAAACAGATCATACTAGCATAGTGCACTATACAAGAAACTAGGTGTAATGTGTTTCTTAGGAAATAGAGGTATAACAGCTTAATGTCTTTCAAATAATTTAGGAGAATTGCCATAAGGATTAAAGAGGCAGGGTATTGTGTGCAATTTAAATAAACTGCATGGATTAAAGAGGTAGGGTATTGTGTGCAATTTAAATAAATTACATGGAATGTGAGTGTAATTTGTTCTGATATTAAAGAATAAGACCAAAATCAGTTATGTTTACCAATTTTAGTAGAAATTTTTAGCTTTAGTTATCCTTTTATCTGATATAGTTACATGAACTTTAGTTTTTAGTTTTTATAATTAAAAATAATTTATTTTAGTGTACCTTCTTTTTATAGTTTCATAAATTTTATACCCTATACAAATAGAAGACAGAGATTAAAAAAGAACAAATATGACATGCATAAAGACTAAATTGAACATTTTTAACTAAAAGTAAAGTTTATGATATTATAGAGGTAAAAAAAATTGATTAAACCAAGTTTTTATTTAGTAGCAAAGCTCCTCTAAGCTAGCAAATGGAAGCAACATTTGTTAAGTATTTGATGATTTAAGAATCCCAATGTCCTCTTCTACAGGGGTCCTGGTGTAACTATATTGATCCTCTCATGGATCATCACCTTGTACACATTATGGCAAAAGGTTCTGAACTTTGTGTTCTTCCTTAACTTGTGATCAATTTTGCTGAGCAATAAAAGCAATAATGAGTTTTGCCCTTCACAGACTTTGAAACAAAGAAACACAAAATAACTAGGAAAAGTAATTTTAACATACACACAAACATAAAGAATAAAGAATGAACAATTGTGCTAAGATTCTGCAATTGAAAGAGATTAAAGGGAAAGATACTCACCATTTGTGTTTTTCCATTTCATCATAATTGTATGTCCAAAAATGTGAGAAAAATTAAAAAAAAATTCAATTTTGTGGCGGTTTAAAACTGCCAGAAATGTTAAGTTAAGAAAAACTTTGATGAATTTTGTAGCGGTTTAAAGCCGTCAGAAACTGTATATATTAAAATGAATTTTGTGACGGTTTAAAACTGCCACAAAGTGATTGAATTTATAGTATATAAAAAACATTATTAAAACAATGCATGAAAAAGAAGGAATTGAAGATTAATAATTTATAGTATATAAAATTACTCACCACTAATGCATCATAGTGGAGACCATCGTAAATCAACATCACTCTTTACTTCCCGGTCAAAAGTATTCACCCAAAATGAGAATAGAAAAGTTTAGTCATAAGAGATTCCAAAACTAGGAAGCATATAATATGCCATATAGAATGCATACAAGTGGCTTACCTGACCATACAAATCACATCGGGTTGTCTGGATATCATATGCTGCAATTTCACGTCCATAATAATCTGCTAATATCGAAAGTTCAATTGCACCTTCACAAAGGAACATAGAGATTAATTAGCACATCAAAGTAACAAAATAACATTGGTTCATTGTTAAATTTGCTGTTACGAGAGTTTGAGATACCCTTTGAAACCCATGTTAAACTCAACAACTACAGAATCCATACTCACAAAATTTAAATCAGCAGCCAACTTTTAGAAACAAAACTGAAATTTAAACAATTTCCAATTGTTGCAGAAGATTGTATAGTCATCAAGATGTTTATTTTTTTTCTTCCAAAATTTAATTAAATTTTTATGCCTCTTAATGTTTCAGGAAAATAATCTATTTTACTCTTATATACTTCGTAATATATTTATGTTAGCAAAGTTTCTTAAAAGCCAAAGAAGTTAAAACTATAGATGTTAAATCAACCTCACTTAGGGCAAGTTTCATTACCTTCCAAGTTCCAAATAAAAATGAATTCTCCACACTTGAGGTTTTACATTCATACATTGGCCACCAAAAGTAGCAGTTCAAAATTGCAGAGTAAAAATGGCCAATATCTCCATTATTCTTTTATATTTTAAAAAAAAAAACATTGATTAGGAAAACATAAGCCAACTAACCTCCCCACTTCTCCGAGTCAAGAATCCAATTACAATAATCTGCGTTTCGCTTCCCAAGAAACGCTTCACTGTATTTCTCTGGATCACTTGCTACTGTTGCAGCTATAACCTTTAGCATGTCAAATAGCACAAAAATATTAAGTCAAAATATGTAAGAAATAATGTCAATAACATAACATGCTTAGAATATAAAGATATTAGGCAATACAAGGGAATAAAAATTCCACTTCACTGGTAACTCTTAAATGATAGACTATGTAATTTCATATGTTAATGATTGGAAAGCCAACTGTCAGTTTTTCAAAAGCTCTTTTTGCGGAGTTCTTATAAAATGCCTATAAGGAACATTTGTCCAAAAACGAGAATACAGAACTTTTGCGTTCACTTTTTGGGTTTTGGTTTCAGAAACTATTTCAAATTGAAACAAGCATAGTGATGACCAAGCTAATTGAAACAAGCAGAGTGATGACCAAGCTAAAGTAAATTCAATTAAGCTCGAATGCTGAATATGGCAATAGAATTGCATAGCACAGCACACTAGCAAACTGTATATGATTACCAGAAAAAAAAATAAATTAAGGCGATAAAATGTTTTTGGTTCTTCCAAATATCTCAAAAATTTGCTATTAGTTCTTATAAAAAAATTAATAGATTTTTAGTTACTACACTTACCAAAAGTGATGTGGTTTTATGTTAAAATGTAAGGACTAAAAACGTATTAAAGGGAACTAAAACCGAATCATGAAATATTTTGATATTTTGTCACTAATCAATACCTTTTTTGTAGTGTAGGATCACTTATTTTAGTAAATTCGACTTATAATTATAATAATATTTATGTGTTTTGTATGTTTCTTGTTCAAATATAATTACATAAAGATACATTAAATTAATAACTTTTAACATTATAAAAAAATCAAGACAACATCTAGCTGTAAGTCTAGCATTTATATTTGATGTTATCGATTCCATCTACACTGTACTTGATTTCCAAAAGCTAAGAACTGTATTTGATGGTTACTTGCTTAAAAAACTCTACTTAACCCACCAAAGTTTCACATACATTTAGGTGGTTCTATGTGGTAGGTGTTGATTCCCATTAAAGAACCTTGCTCAAGCTATAACAAAATTTCAAAGAAGTCAAGAATATGAAATCAATTATCATGCTTCATTTCCTCAATCTTATCTTGAAGTTGAAACTTGGGATCTATTATTTCCATCAGGTTTTTAGATGAAAATAAATTTGATACTAATGTATGTGATTGATTGGACAACAATCACAACATTAACCAAATTGACTAGTAAGAACAATAGGACCTATTTTTAATCAATTGTAGCAGTATTTACATCAAAACATGATGCAACAGCAGATCAATATAATTATATAAGCACTACACAGAAATGGATTCATGGCATGCATATATTTAATGTGTGTGTACACTAGAAGGAAAAGGAAGAGAGTTAGACAATTAGTAATTGAAGGGAATTTGTTTTGCACCTAGGGATAAATATAAATATAGGGAAACTCAGATACTGTATAGGGTCAGATTTTGATACTCATTTGTAATGACTGATTTCTTGGTTGAAGGGATCCATTCCCTTGGCAGAGATGAATTGTTTTCTCTTTTCTCTCTCTGTTCTTACTATTTCTTTTGGGCCATGTCATAACAGACATGGATAAATCACAGGCTTTAATGACAGAATTAAAATCAGCATGCATTACAAAAGTAGACACACAATTTTGAGCACTACTCAGCCTAAATAGAATTATGCAGACTTGCAAAAAAGATCAAAAACAACACAAGTGATGCTTTTGTATGTTAAACTTCTTCTACAAAATACAAGTTTGATAACAAGAAATACACAACATAAAAGCTCACCAAATCCTTGAGAGAAGAAACACATTGAAAATCTTCATCCTTTAGAGGTCGAGAAATCCACACCAAAGCAGCATATTGTTTCTACACAATTTTAAGATGGTAAGTTAGGATGTATGCATAGATAAAACAATGGATGAATCAAAGCTGCAAACCATGAACAGAGAAATAAAAGTAACCAGTTAGGAATCAAAATGCAAGACCTGCTTCTCTGCTTCACCTTCTCGCATTAGGTTCCAGCCATCACTACCAACAAGTTTAAGATTTTTTACCCTAACCTACATGAACACATGATTATGAATTTAGTCATCGTGAAATAAATAAACATAGAAACATCACCAATTCAGCTACAACTTAACCAATTTATTCAAACTAAACACAACAAGGAAAAGTAGTTCTCCAACAGTTTCCCTTTCATAGAGGATTTCTCTTTTACTTGCAAATATTCCAACTCACTGAATGCCCATTCCATCCTCATTCTTCCCTATTTATTTAACTAATCTCAAACAAAGTACAATTATCTTCAGAATTTTGTGCCTATGATCACCAAATATAATAAGAAAACAATAAAATTGAATTCATAGAACATAGGTACTACAATAAAATTTATATTTTAGTTTATACTTGATCATCCCATGAACTAAATATGACTTTACCTTCATATATCGTGTCAGGAATCCATCTCTTTCCTGCCTATTGCCTACACTTTGATTAGGATATGATTAGAACCATATATAAACAAGGAGAGAAAAAAGTTTAAAATACAAAATACCAACAGAAGCTGAAAATAATTCATGATTATTCTTTAATGGAAATGTTAGATATATAAACAATTATTGAGCATCAATTTAAAAGTAAAAGTTTAATTTACAACTTACAAGGTGGATACTTAAGAGTGAATTATATCCTTAACATGTTTGATGTTTCATTACATGAGAGCCCTTTCATGTTGAAGCATTAAAGTCTAATGTAACCAAAGCTACAAAGGCAGTAATCTGTAGAAGGAAGTCCAGTAGAACCGCCATAGAAAAGAAAATCCACGAGTTAAGAAATTGTAAAATCACTTTCTGATAAGCATGCCGTGTATTTAATGCCAAAAGTTAACAAATTAACTTTGTTACGTATTTAAGTCTCATGACTTGTTGCAACAAATGAATATTTAAGCCAAAATCCTGTTCTTGCTAATTAAGAAGGGAAGGAAATTACGTTTCCATGGATTTGGGGAAAAAACATTCATTTTGTAACTTCTTTAATCATCTTTTCACCTAAACCAATATCTGCATGGAACTCCTTCCAAGACTTAGGTAGTCACAATTTTTGGTGTTATTACAATCAGTGACAAATTTTGATTTAATGACATAGTGTCTGTTTCTTCTAGGAGAGACAAATAAAAAAAATGAAAATGAGCTTCTTCATAAACATAAACTAAATTATGCACAGTTAAAAATAAAATTTTGGAAAAATAAATAAAAGAGTTTTTACAAATTATAATACACATATATATAAACTAATTTTACCTTATGAAGAAGTTCATTTCATTTTTTTCTCATTTTTTTTCTCTTAAAAATATTTTTGGAGATGTTTTGTCTAAATAGACCCATATTACTATGCATTTAAGGAAGACAAAAGAAATGAAAGGAAGTACCACTACTTTGCCTTAGTATTCTTAAAAGACTACTTATACTTGACCATTACAGAAAACCAATTTTAATTGTATAGTTGTATAGGTATGTGATAATGAATTAAATGATCTGAAAATAATATAAGGGAGAAAATGTTATCAATATAACATACCATGCAACATTGAAGAGACACTGTCCTGTTCGTAGTAATCATACACCATAAGTTTCTCCTCCTTTGAATAGTAATATGCTCTTAGTGCAGCCACATTGTCGTGCCTAATCCTCCCAACCATCTCCATCTGCTGTTCAAACTCATTAAATTTCTGATAAGCATTAAATACACGGCATGCTGGCATAGAAACAAATGATCCTACAACAAATGCTAGATTTTCTGATAAGCTGGCCAGTGTTATTGAAGGTCCAACTTCACCCATTTCATTGCATATTTTTTCTTCAATTGGTAAATAGTGTGTTTGGAAAGAGAATTTAAATAGAATAATTCATTTATTTGAAGAATTTCAAATTCTTTGAAGTGAAATACCTTGTTTGGATGGAGAATTTATAAGGAATTTAAAATTCAAGCATTTGTAAAATTCTTTGAAATAGTAGAATTTCAAATTCTCCCAAAAAAGTAAAAATTTTAAATTCTTCATATATTTTTTTCTTATTTCACTTATATATTTTATCTTATCTCTTATCTTTTCATATTTTTAATTATTGAATATTTAAAAATATTTTTAAAATTGTTAAATATTATCTAATATTAATTTTTAAAATTATTAAATATTTAAAAATTAGTTAATATTTATTTTTATAAAATTTAATTTAAAAATCTCAATATATAAATATATTTTTAAAATCAATTTTACCATGATTAAATCAAATTATCATATCCAACCCAATAATTTAAAATTTGAAAAATTTGAATTGACTTATCCAAACAAAATATTTTAATAATAATAGAAATTGAAACCAAAGTAATTCAAATACCAAGAATTTAAAATTTCTTAAATTTATAAAATTCCTTGAATTTATAAAGTTTCTCATCCGAATACATCCGTTTCACAACATCTACAATTATGCACATGTTATCAACACCAACCTGATCATAAAATGAAAATACAATAAAAGAAAAGAAAGTCAAATCTTACAACACTGGCAGCACAGATCTTCGTATTTATACAGATAGCAACAACTTACACAAGAAATCTGTTCGGCTCCGACAAACGGTATGGATTCAGAGCAGTGTTTCCGCAAGAGGATAACGAGTTCCCGAACGTCGTTGTTTAGGTGGAGTTCTTGGAGAGGGAAAACATCGAGGAGCGTGGAGAGTTCTCCGGTGAGCCTGTGGAAGGTGTCGGCAAAGGTTTCGATTTGCACGACCAGATTGAACTTGTTTCTTCCATTGGAGCAATCTTCAATTAGCGTTTTGATCTTGTGGAGAACGATGTACATTTTCTCTAGGCACAGAGGATAAGAAAGTGAGGGAACAAAACGGAGTTGGATGATATGGTTATTCTAGGTAGAGCTAGTCTCGAAGAAGAACCAAGAAGAAGAATGGGTAGGGATTCCAAGGAAATGAGAATGGAGTCCGAACACTAGAACTTTTTATTGAATTGAGAGGAATTTTACAGGAAGAATTTTTATAAGTCATGAATAAATCAATTGAAATCGATGGAACTGTTATATACACTTCAGAAACAATTCAGAACTAACAACCTTCCTAATTTTGGCGGTTTCTAACTAACTGGTAGCTCATGATGTGCCACGTGGCTAACTAACTACTAATAGGACTGATCCTAGCTGGAGTCTTATGCAGGTTCCTGTATCAATCCACCCTCCTTAAGCTAATCCTTGTCCTCAAGGATTGAAATTTGGAAACTAAGTGAACCCATCCTTCTTTAACATATTATTCAGAGATTTAGCTATAGTGTTGTAGCCCTTTACAAATTGTCTATAGTACCCTGCCAATCCCAGAAAACCCCTTAGTTGCTTTAGTGTCTGAGGAAGAGGCCAATTCCTGACTGCTTCTACCTTTGCAGGATTAGTAGAAACTCCCTTGCCCGTGTTAAAGTGACCTAAATATTCAACTCTAGTAACCCCAAAATAACACTTAGATCTGTAGGGCCGTTTATTTACAGGGTTAGAACCTTGTATCAGAGGGATTGTATGGTCATGATTGGGACGCCTAGGAGGAAGATTAGTAGGTACTGCAAACACATATGCATATTGGAGTAATAGTTGCTCAATACTATTAGGAATGGAGGAAGGATCAGCATGAGTGGACAGGGAGTGGAGAAGCATCCCATCCCCAGAGTCACAGAGCTGCAGCATGGAGAGGTGGACACCAGCCGCCAATGTCTTAGGCACTTGCTGTTTCCGAATAGTCCTAATATTGGTAGATGAGGTACCTCTCAAAATATGTCTCTTACCCTTAGCATGGAACACTATGGTTAACTTGTCAAAGTTCCATGTAATATCACCTAAAGTAATCAACCACTCTATGCCTAGAACCATATCACAACACCCCAGGGGCAGGAGCATGATATCTGAGGTGAAAACAGTGTTCTGGATTAGCCAAGAAAACCCTTTAACCATTGTATTAATTTGAACTCTAGCACCATCAGCCACAGTCACAGTAACAGAATCCATATCCGCAATTTTACATCCTAGCCTCTTGGCAACATTGACATCCAAGAAGTTGTGTGTACTGCCACTGTCAATGAGAATATGTAAGGGTTTTTTCCTTGATCGACCTGTAACTCTCATGGTGTTGAATTTGGTAACTCCAGTCAAGGCATTGACTGAAATTAAGGGATCTAAACAGATGTCAACAGTAGAATCATCATCAAGGTCCACCACTTCTTCAGAATCAAAGGTGTCATCTAATTCCATAACATGGATTTGAAGTTTCTTGTGTGTCCTGCTATGTTCAGGAGTAAAGGGCTCATCATAGAAATAACACAATCCTTTAGCCCTTCTTTCACTCATAAAGGCAGGGGTAAGCTGTTTAGTAGTTTGTGTTTTGGGTTTGTTATTGTCCACTGGTTTGGGAGGGTTGGGTAACAGGGGTGGATTGGTCACAGGGTTAAGCTTAGGTATTCTGGAAAATGGTTTTGCTGTTGTAGCAGCGGCATTAGCATTTTCATACATTTTAGCTAAGGAGAAGGCTTTCATAACCGAAGTAGGTTGGAACATTCTAACCATCATTTGAATCTCCAGTTTTAGACCACCAAGAAAGCAACTTAATTGATGTGACTCAGACAATTCAATTCGAGAAACAATGGCATCAAAATCATTGTGATAATCTGTTACAGTACCTCTTTGCCTAAGTCTCATGAGTTCTGCCATAGGATCTTCACAAACTTCACCAAATCGTTCCAGCAAGATTTTTGTATAATCTTTCCATGATGGCAATTTGTCAATGCCCACATTCTTCACATAAGCACTGTGCCATTGGGGTGCTTTCCCTTCGAAATGGATCACCGCCAAAAGGACTTTGTAATCTTCAGGGGTTTGATCTACTGAGAAGAAGGTTTCGCACTGGGTAATCCAGTTCTTGATGCCATCTCCATTGAAACGAGGAAAATCCAACCGCGCAAGCCTCGTGTTGCAAGAATAAGGGCGAGAAGAATTTCCGGTGGCGGCAGAAGAAGGGGGCGTGCGATTTTGAAGCACTTCCTCAAGATAATTCCTTAATGAAGCCCCAATACCCATGAAGTGTGATTCCAATGATGTATCAAGATCTGCGAAACGTGATTCCATGGAAGTCTTGAAGTTCTCAAAATCTTCGCGAACGGTGCGGGTGTTATCTGCCATGGTGATTGTGGTTGGAAGGTAACAGGCTGATACCAATTGATATGGTTATTCTAGGTAGAGCTAGTCTCGAAGAAGAACCAAGAAGAAGAATGGGTAGGGATTCCAAGGAAATGAGAATGGAGTCCGAACACTAGAACTTTTTATTGAATTGAGAGGAATTTTACAGGAAGAATTTTTATAAGTCATGAATGAATCAATTGAAATCGATGGAACTGTTATATACACTTCAGAAACAATTCAAAACTAACAACCTTCCTAATTTTGGCGGTTTCTAACTAACTGGTAGCTCATGATGTGCCACGTGGCCAACTAACTACTAATAGGACTGATCCTATCTGGAGTCTTATGCAGGTTCCTGTATCATTGGAATTGGAAACGCGAATCAGGTCCTCGAAAACGACGCCAAGAAGCTGCGTTTTGCGGATGGTATAGGAGGAAGTGCGGTTGAGGAGGAAGTTGGCGGTGTTGGTGAGGGAACATATCTGATCCGTGAGTTGAAGCAAAGACATTATTTTGAATTAAGTCTAAATTTTTTTTAAAAAAATTTTTAAAAAAATATTTCAATTAAATTGGTAAACATTGCCCCTAAAATTATAACATTTTTTGGCTATTTATTAAAACCGCCAATAATTACTTGATTTTTTTTTTGTAGTAATTGTCCAATGCTGTCCATCTTTATGATTGATCATGAATCTTATTTCTTATATGAAAATTATACAATCATAGAATTAACAATAGCCTGAGACGTGTGATAGCTTTGTCCTTAAGGACTTATCTGCGGGATGTGCAAGTCTCCCAAAGATATAACAAGTCTTTCCCAATTAATAATTGAGATATCAGAACTAACAAATTTTCAACTGAGAATAATCTATGATACTCATAATATAATCAAGAAAAGATGTGTGAGAAGATACTTTCAAAACCTTTTGTATGTTATTTTTATAATGAAGAGAAATTGTTTCTCAAAAACACCTTTTTACCAAGTCTTAGGATAAAAAATGTAATTATCTCTTGAAGGCCAAGTCAAAATATAAGATAAGACTTAATCTAAAAAACCAAGTCAACAAAACTGAATTTAATTAAAATATTTATTTAATAAAACAAAATTTATTTTATTTTTTCTAATTAAATAAACATGTTAATCTTTTTGAAATATCACTAAAAAAAATACAACAATTCCCCACATATTTCAAAAAGGTTAAAGAAAAAGTTTTAAGAAAATAAAAGAATTTCATGAGTTCTCATTCTCTTGGATGTAATGTGTTGGACCTGGTGCAACAAGCTATATGAACCAAACCTAGCTCTATAAAACTTAACACACCATATAATTGTTATAGCAAGCTATATGAACAAAAGACACTTGACGCATGTTAGAGGTCTACCAATTACATTGCATCCCACAATTCTTGTTGTTATTGTTGTTGTGCGCTAATAGGCCATGCAGATGCTCGATATTCATGACTGCTCTAGAGATCTCATCAAAATCTCATACAAGCAGCCCCACCTAATACTGATATAGGTGATTTCATTAGGTGTATGCCGCAAATCATACACCACCCATAAGGGATATAAAAATCATTAAAAAATTTATAAGTTGTCAAGCTTTCCCATAACCTCATAAAGCTTAACAATAAAACTTATCCTCACATTAATGCAGTTCTAACACTTTCTCACATCATAGGAAGAGACAAAAAAATATATTAAAATTGATTAAAATCAATTTGGTGCTAGCAAAACTGACAAGGAACTTGTTTTTACCATCACTTGTTTGTTTTCAAGTGGCTTAATAGTCTCATTCCTCTCGATGTTTAATATAACAATATCTTCCGTAGGGATTTAAGTCATAAGATCGACTGAATTCATTATTGACTTCATATGATCAATAAATTCAATCATTATGTTATACACAACTTATAAATAATTTTATCGAATCTTCCTTTTGTCCCATATCTTATAACAAACTTATAGAAAGGTCTTGATCTCTTGTTCTTTTCCAAGAATCATTGTCACTAGCAACATATACACCAAAATTCTTAAATCATGGTAAGATACATATCATAATATGACATCAACTTTTAAACTAGCATTGCTTACATATATCACATCTCAACTTATTAGGTTCACAAAAACTGCAAGTCTAGTTTAGTCTAAAAAGTCATGTATCAAAAACAAATCTAAACTTACTATTCACTTTATTTAAAAAGCCTAAAACTTCCACATTTTTTATGAAGCAAAAAAATAAATAAAACTTTATCACTATAAAAAAATCCTCTAGACTCACCGGTGAAGTTGTCCCCATTTATGGTGTGCCCATGGAGCCTCCCTACTAACCTGTTTAGAAGCATTGATTCTACGTTTCTCCATGGTTTAGGTTTTAAGGTTTTGCAAGGAGGTTAGTTTCATTGTGTCATACTATCCACCGTAAAACTCAAATTTTATGGACAACAAATAAGTTCTTAAAATTGTTGTAAATTATTGTCCATCTTCATGATCAATCACAAACAAGAGTCCTCTTTCTCATATGAAAATTATACAATCACAAAATTAAGAGTAACCTGAGACATGTGATAGCATTGTTGTTAAGGACTTATCCGTGTGATGCGCAAGTCCTCAAGGATATAACAGGTCCTTCCCAATTAATAATTAAAGCAACAAAATTAACAAATTTTCAAGTGAGAATAACTAATAAGACTCGTAATATAATCAAAAAAAGATATATGAAGAAATGTTCTCAAAACCTTCTATATATTATATTTATAATGAAGAGAAATTGTTTCTCAAAAACACCTTTTACGGAGTTATAAGTTAAAAATGTAATTATCTCTTGAAGACTAAGTCAAAATATAAGATAAGACTTAATCTAAAAGACCAAGTCAACAAAATAAATATAATTAAAATATTTATTTAATAAAACAAAATTAATTAAACAAAATTTTTCTAATTAAATAAACATATTAATCCTTTTGAAATATCACTAAAAAAAAATACAACAGTAACCACTATATAGAACAATTAAGAATTCACAAGCTGCTTTATGCTACAAAGTGGTTTCATGGTATCATATTAGCCCACCTGTTTTATAACCATAGATTGTACATTTGGACAAGTAAAAGCTAATTAACGCATCCAATAGGGATATCACAATCTGTCTTCTTTTTTCATCTTTTTAAAGCATAATTAACTACAAACCTTTTACTTTAATTAAAAAAGAGGAAGACGAAGCAAACTATGCAACAAATGCTACAGGAAGAAACCGGTCCTATTTTCAGTTCTGTTGGCAGTGAATGTGGTAGAAACTTGCACATGAGAATTTCAGCACTTTCTTTCTTCGTACATGCTTGAGAGGATCTATCAGAGAAAAGAATATGCTTAGTTCATTCAACTCAAGAACCACCAAATCAAAAATAAATTAAAATAAAATAAAGAGCAAAAAGATAATGAATCACCTAGAGAGGTAGAATGAAAAACTGCAGCACAGTTTGTAACCAAAACAAAAGAAAATAATATAGCAGTTGATTGCATACCTACTGTCTAGTAGTACAGATCATTTTTATACTCCTGTACACCATTATTTACCAAAAATATTACACCCACAAATAATGGAATAACATTTGAAATGCATGCACAGACCATAATGCAGTTAGCTAGCTAGCATCTAAAAATCATTTAGGAATAAATATTTATATTATTAAGAATGGCATGTCAGGACCTTCTGATTGTGCCAAAGACAGGTGATTGCTTGAAGTCTGAAAAGGACATGCCACTCCCTCCTTAATATGTTACTTGACATTCAAGTGGTGAATGAAATTCAGGTTGAGAGGCTTGGTTCTAAACTCTAATATAATTGCGACTAATGAAACAGAATTACTGTCTGTAAACTTATTTAGGAGGAAACATGTTTATCTGTAAACACAAGTAGTTCAATCATAGTCACTTCCTCCTATTTTCGAAAACCAGGTAGCTTAAAGCACAAATTTACAGGTTACGCCACATGATAATTGAACTACATAATTCCTCGCAAAACTGAAAACTTGTTGAAACTCAATACAAATGACTTTCATTGTAAGACAAAAACATGTATTAGTCATTGAATATTTGCAATGTTTAACCATCAAATCCTGAATGTTAGGCTCCAACGGGCATTTATTAACAATTACAAACACTAAACTTGTGATATTTGTTAATTAGCCAGTCTACATCTACCATAGATTTTGCCTTATCACAGCTGCACCTTAGATTCCCACTTTCCCTTAAAATAAACAAATATAAATTAATTACCCCATATTGTTACTCCTAACAAGGACAAGATAATATTGTTACTCCTAACAAGGACAAATTAAATATCTTGCAAGGAATCTCGTGGTAGTTCTATAAGATAATGTCAAAACAATACATCATATAGTTTTCTTCCTATCAGTGATACAATGAGACAAAAAAAATTGATGTGGTCCATTGCATAGCTTTAACCGTTTTTGTTGAGCCAAGTCTTAAACACGTACAGAATGATAGAAAAGTATCCTAATAAAATAAGAGAAAAAAATAAAATGACTGTAAGTTTTCACTCAAAACCCACATGCAGTGCAAATTAGTAAAAATTGGAATTTATACACAAAAATAAAGTCCATAAATAGACTAGAGAAGTTGAGTCATATTTACGTGTTTGTATATATAAGCAAATAAGAGTAGGTTAGGAAAGTTTACATAAATGGAAAAAAAAATGAAACTATTTGTTGTTGAAAATGAGCTAGTTATTTGTTAAGAATTGGAAAGAATCTCACCTGATTTAACACTTACAATAACCCTCTAGCAATCATTTCTCGGAGAAGTTCCTCTGCCTTATCATTCTCGTCTTTTTCAAATAGAGCAGAAATAATTATTTCAAAAGTGATAGCATCAGGCATGCAATCATTGTCTTCCATTATTGACAGCAAGGCCAATGCTTCATCAAACAACTCCACTTTACAAAGTGCATTGATCATAGCACTATATGTAAAGACATTGAGATGATGGCCTTTAGTCAAAAGATACCGAAAAACTTCTTGCGCTTTCTCAAGTCTTCCACCTTTGCACAGTCCATCAATAAGTATTGTGTATGTGTACTTATCTGGCTGAATTCTCCAACTAATCATTTTCTTGAATAATGCAATTGCTCTGTCTAGACGACCATTTTTGCATAAAGCATCCAATAAGGAACTGTAGGTAATTATATTGGCAGGTTGCCCTCTATCATGCATCTCATCAACAAGATTCCAAACATCAGCTATCCTCCCCGATTTGCCCAGACCATCAATAAGTGAATTATAAGTTATTGTATCAGGAATCATATTTTTGCGTTGCATGTCTTCAAAAAGATTGATGGCTTCATCTATCATTTTCTTCTTACATAATCCATCAATCATGATAGTATAGCTAATAACACTAGGTGCCACTCCTATTTGGGACATAGAGTTGAATACATGCTTTGCTTTTTTCACTTCATTAACCATGCAGTATCCGTCCATTAATGTATTATAAGTAATAACATTAGGTTCCACACCTGCTTTTACCATCGAAGCTACCACAGTTTTAGCTTCTTTTATCTTTCCTTCCTTACATGACGCATCAACCAATATGTTAAAGGTAACAATATTTGGGTTGATGTTTTTCAATTTCATATCATTTAAAAAAGCAATTGCTTCTTTGAAATGACCCATAATGCAAAAGCCATACATTAAACTACTGAAAGTGACAACATCTGGAGAAATCTTTTTGACAAGCATTTCAGAATACAAATTACAGGCATCAACAACAAGTTTATTTTTGCATAAGCTGTCAATGATTGTGCTATACATTACCACATTAGGTTTAATTGAATGCCCTTCAATCCTTTTGAGCAACTGTATGGCAGCCTTTGTTTCTCCTGATTTACAAAGACCATTGATCAAAGTCCCATAACTAACATGGTCCAACTGAAATCCTTGAGCTTTAAGGTCATCATGAAAGTGCAGTGCTTTCCTAAGCTGACCACAAAGACATAAACCTTTGATGAGTGTATTGAAGGTAATTGCATTTGGCTTATATCCCATTTTGAGAATCTTGGCAAACACAGAAAAGGCAAAATTGATGTGACCGAGGTGGCAGAAGCAATTGATGAGGATGCTCAAAGTAACAATATTTGGTGTAATACCTTTGAATTCCAATTGTTTGGAAAGGGAAATAGCAGTTGGGTAATGCTTCATCTTGACAAGGGATCCCAAAATGTGGCCAAAATGGAAGATGGGTGGGGAAGGATGCATATGGAGCATGCGATTGAATGAGGCAACGGCATCGTCGTGATTGAGAGATTGAGAGTGGAAGCTTGCATTTGCATAAAAAGGAACAAACTTTGGAAACCTAAACCTTAATACTAACAAAGACATTGGAGGAAGCCAAAAGAGTTTGCAGTGAACTCGCAACCTGCAGAATCAAACTGTAAGATCTATTTAACAATGATATTTTTATTCAACAACAACTTCTATGAAAGAAAAAAAAAATAGCCGCTAATTTATGAAAGAAAACAGAACAATGATATTTTTATTCAACAACAACTTTTTAAGAAAGAAAAAAGGGAGTTGCTACGTATCCTCAAAGATGGAAGGGTTTTAATACATTTTTCTATGTAAATTTATAAAAGATTTAAAAAAATTTAATTTAATTATAAAATGAATAATCTAAATTATACTTATAAAATAAAAGTAAGATAAAATTATAGAGATTAAAATTATAAGATTTTAGTAATATTATAAAATATTAAAAAAAGAAAAAAAATTAATAAATAGTAGAAATAAAAAATTATTAAAATTACAATATAGAAATTCAAAAATTTAAGACAAAAAGACAAAAAATATACTTAAAAAATTATTAAAATTAAAATATAAAAATTCAAAAATTTTAAGTGAAAAGAAAAAAAATATACTTAAAAAATTATTAAAATTAAACTATTTAAATATATAATATTATTATTACAAATAAATTAGAATATATAAAATAAAAATAAAATGACTAAATAATAATTTAAAAATTGAAAGAATAAAATATCATAAGTATTATTTAAATAAATTATTAAAAATATAAAATATAACAACTGTACCGATACCCTCTCAAATAAGATGGGTACCATAGAATTTCTCAAGAAAAAATAGCCGCTAATTATGAATGAAATTTGAGAATAAAAATAAAGAAAAAGGAATTGTTGTGTTGGGTCACTATGTCAAAATATGGATATAGAATAAAGAAGCAATTGAAATTAATTTTCTTTTCTTCTTTTTTATTTTATTTTTAAGATTTTATTTTTTAAAATATTTATTTTTCAAATTTAAATAAATTTGATCCTTACATATCAATTATTATTCTATTTTGAAACACATTTTGTATTGATCGACTTGAAAGATAAAATTAGGGGTGGGCAAATTAAATTGCACTAAACTGAACTGTTAAAAACTATATTAAACTGAAAAATAGTTCAATTAAACTAAACTGAACTGAAAATTAAATTACACAAACTGAACTATTTTTTATTCTATTAAACTGTTCTGTACTGAACTATACTGAACTATAATATGAACTAAACTGAACTCCTCTGCACCTTAATCTGTTTCTGAACTGCACTATTTTCGAACTGAACTATTTATGAACTGCTTCTAAACTATGCCACCAGTTTATGAATTGTTTATGAACTATACCAAAATCTTCCCCCAGAAGGAGAATTTGTTAAATTACAGTAAACTAATTGGTTAGGCCCCAATGCCATATTAGAACATGGATCAAATTACCTCTAGAGACACAAGATGTTGATTATCTGCATTGATAAATTTAGACCAAGGTTTGCGACTGTGCCTGCATTGATAAATATATTACAGTCAGAAACTACAGCATGACATTAACCTGCACAGAATCAACATGATAATTTTGCAATTTTTGTACATTATAGAAACAACCCGATGAATGTTACCTTAGCTATTTTGACAAGCTGATCATGGTTGTCGTGACCATAAAAGAAAGGTTCCTTGCGAAATATCTACATTAAGTAGATCATAACCCAGAATTACACGACTTTGCACATGTAGATTCAAAATGAAACTTCATATTAAAGTTGTAGCCTAAAGCTATAATTCTCACCATTCCAGCAAACATGCAGCCAAGACTCCACATGTCTAATGAGTAGCCATAGTCTTGCAAATCAACTAGAAGTTCAGGGCCCTTAAAGTATCTGAGAAATAAAAGCATTGCACATGACATTTTTGACTGTCATTCAAAAACTTCCAAAACTCAAATTTATATCTAACCAATAAATATATGCAAATTAAATAGAAAATCAAAGGGGGAATTGCAACAGTAAATTAATTGTGGCCTGAAAGGAAGCTAGGAATGTCTATATGATTATAAACCAAGTGGGAGATTAGGCACCTGAAACATGCTACTAATATGAGTAGACAGAAATTTACATGACCAGACAAATGGACTTGGGTATGTTTCAGCTGGAAGAAACAGAGAAGGGGCGTAGTCAGTATAAATGAGAATGCCACCAAACTAGCATCAAAACCTCAGTTCACGAAGCCCCAGCCAAGAGTTCTTGGAACCCACCATTGCCTTTTACTTAGCCTTTCTGCCTAAACATCGTTCACACATGGCAACAAATGACTGATTGTTGAGTTTTTAATATCTTCAGCTAGGCATAATACATTCAAAATCTCTTTAATTTGCTCAGTAGAAACTCTGATTAAATGATGAAATTGGGTTTATTTAACAAATCTGAAAAGAATGGTCACTGTGGCACATAGTGCACTAGCCTAATATATTACTAATTACTACTATATAACACACAATATAAAGGAAAATATATTTGATGCTTTGGGCTATATAGGCTGGGATCAAGACAGCTTGTATACAAAATTAATCATTTATATACATAAAATATATTTTTTAAGAAAAATATATTATCATTTTTATATCGACTAACTTTATGCTCATACATAAAAAAAGAAAAACTTAATCATAGATATAGGGACTTTAGTATCCTATAATACATAAGAAACCCGATGAGTCCCTTAAATAAGGCAACCTAGACTTGGTTTTTAACAGTTAATACACTGAAATTTTGAAGGATATAACCTTGGAAGCATGTCAGGGTCATAAAATAACTACACAAATCCATCCTAAAAGGTTGAACTAATACTGTTTCCAAAATCCAGAGCGTGGCAGACACAAGAGGGAAAAACAATCAAGAATAGACCTGAGCCTCGGGTAGACTTAAATAAGAGTGCTTACTTATGTTGACGAAATTTTGTTCAACTAGAGGAACAATGAATATCAACCACCTCAACAAAATTAAACCAGGTCTTCTCGATTGCCCAGAACCTATTCACTGCAAAGACACATTCAATTTCTTAGCATGCTTAATGATATAAGACTTCTGTTTCTTCCTTCCCTGTTCTATTTCCACCATCACAAAAATTATTTCTTCCACGAGCACAAAAAATGAGACTTAAGAAATAAGCCCATCAATCAAGGTATCCAAAAAATAACACTAGAGTTCAGTAACTAGAGATAATTAACAGAAATACGTGAAGGAAGATTGCATTTTCGCATTTACCTTGCGGTGGGCGGTGGCTGGTGTGATTTGTGTGAGTGTGAGTTAGGGATTCCTAGCGTAAAGAGCCAACCCGTCCTGATGTGCCTCCTTTTATTTTTTTAATTTATAATTACTTAGTTAACCAAACTGTAAATTAAATAAATTCAATTTTTTAAAAATTGAATTAAAAAATAATTTAATTCAATTTTATTTTAAATAGTTTTAATTTTTTAGTTTAAAATAATTTAGTTATTTAATAATTTTAATTTAGTTTAGTTAATTTTGCTAGGCCCTAAATTTAACTCATGTCGGAACCAACAATAAAATGTCAATCAATAATTGTTAAAAGTGTTAATTTATCTTTATAAAAATCGATCTCCTGAAATAGAGTTATATAGTTATTTATTAAATAAAATAAATTAAAAAAGGCAAAAATATATGAAATAACTCATGTAAAAATGAGTCTAACTAGATACCATAAAATAATATGACATTAATTTTTAAAGTTTTTTAATGGAACATTTAATTCATTTTTATACAATTTTTACTGTATAATGCTTGAGTTTTATATTTTTTTATGTAAGTGAATTTAATGAAATAAATTTTATATTTTAAATTAATATAAAAATATTTTAATAAAATTAAAATTATTCTAATTTAAAAAATTAAATTCAAAATATTTCAATTTTATTAAAATAAATTATATGATTAAAGAAAAAAATTGACGACATCATAAATTTAACCTTGTTGGGGTAAAATAAGAAATAATGTAAACGGATAATATTCATTTAAATAATTTAAGTTAGTTAATTAAAATAATATATTACAATAACTAATCAATTAATTTTTATTGGAATTTATTTCATGCAATAATTAAATAATAACAACTTAAACTATAAAATAAGTATAACATAAAGTTATAATTAGATATAAATCTGCGATATTCGTAATAGACATGATATATTTTGAAGAAATTGAAATTAATGAAAAATATTTTATTAAGCTATATAATAAAATAACTGTGAAATATTTAGGTTAAATTATATTATTAATTTATCTATTTTTTTTATTTTAAATTTATTTTGAAATATAAATATTTAATCTCTTATTTTTAAAATCATGAAATTTTTGACTTATTTCTAATTTAATTTTTGTTGATCGTTAAATTTTAATATTATTTTATAATTTGTCTGTACTTAAGTAACGTGATATTTAACGATGTGATATATGTGAATAAAAATTAAAAAATAATATATAAATTTTTTATATTTTTCTATGAATGATTAATATTTATTTTATTAATAAAAATATTATTTACATATTTTTTAATTTTTAATTTTTAAATATCATGTTACTAAATGATATCATTTAAATATAAATAAATATTAAAATTTAACAATTAGTAAATGTCAATTTAACAAAAAGAACAAAATCCCATACTAATATCTCTATTTATGAATCAAGGAAGTTTTCAAATTTATAGAAAATATGATTATAATCTTAAACAAAATTGACCAAAAATTATGTTGTAACAATATTTTATAATCAAACAAATAAAACTTAAAAAAAAATCAATCACTGTGATTTGTTTCTAGATCTTAAAAAAATTAATGTTTTATTTTAATTTGCTGAACTATTTTTTAAAAATCAAAGAAAATGAAATAGGTTGAGTTTATAATAGCAAAACACCTAATGTAAAATTTCAATTTTTTAGAATAATAAATTTAGTTAATATGATAGGGTAATAAATTATTTAAATGTATATTGAATTAA
Organism: Cajanus cajan; assembly: GCF_000230855.2. Taxonomy (NCBI): domain Eukaryota; kingdom Viridiplantae; phylum Streptophyta; class Magnoliopsida; order Fabales; family Fabaceae; genus Cajanus; species Cajanus cajan. The sequence continues at coordinate 4,679,876 of NC_138517.1, read as the reverse complement.
CCTTTATATGTATGTTATATTTAAGATAAAATAATTGCGTTAATTAACAAATCAAATAAAAAATTAAATGATATTTTGAAAATATCTAATTTACATATTATAAAATTTAACATGTGAATATGATAAAAAAATATTGGATGTATATTAAATGAATAATATATATATATATATTAAGTTGTTTAAAGTATAAATTTATTAAATATTGAATGTATTAAAAATGATATTACGACACATGATATGAAAATAAATTTAGTAGTAATATACATTTATAAATAAATGTTTCTAATACTTTTTTTTTATATTGAAATTGAAGTATATTGATAGATTAAGGTTTAAAAGTTTTATATAAGTATAAATTTGACTCTTTAATTTAAATTGATTTAAATTAATTTAAAGAAATACGTAACACAAAGTGTAACGACTCACCTAGCCATCACACAACAAACAACACCACGCAGAATAGAGCATGCATATATAAATATAAAATATATATACATAGGTCTAGCCTGGGGCTCAATATATCAATATACAAAATACAGCCAAAATACCTACACTAAGTAGTCAAAACAACAAAACATCAACTCCATCTGCCAGTTGCAAAGTTGCTACTATACTTCAACCTATCCATGCTCTGCTCCCATACACAGTATGAACATAGCAGTCCAATCCACATGAAAACAGACAAGGGTAAGCTAGTGAAAAGAATCAACATATATATATATATAGAAATTATAAATAGCTACAACTTATCAGTACATCATTAAATTCAACAAGGATGACACACCACACATAACAACATACATCTACATCTCAGCTTCACAACACACTACACATATATAGCTCATAAGAGTTCACAACATTCAGCAAAATCACATCAGACAGCTTATGCATCGTGTAACAGCCCAAGAACCCGCATGTAGATATTGTCCGCTTTGGCCGCAGCCCTCACAGATTTGTTTCTGGCAATGGCACGCATGCCACCCCAAAACGCGTCTACACAAGGAAGGTATCCACACCCATATATATGGCATGCTTCGTTCACCTTACTAGCCGATGTGGGACTTCATAATCCACCCCCCCTCGGGGAGTCCAGCGCCCTCGCTGGCACACCGGCCCGGGAACCGGCTCTGATACCAATGTAACAGCCCAAGAACCCGCATGTAGATATTGTCCGCTTTGGCCGCAGCCCTCACGGATTTGTTTCTGGCAATGGCACGCATGCCACCCCAAAACGCGTCTACACAAGGAAGGTGTCCACACCCATATATATGGCATGCTTCGTTCCCCTTCCTAACCGATGTGGGACTATATCCACCCCCCCTCAAGGGAGTCCAGCGCCCTCGCTGGCACACCGGCCCGGGAACCGGCTCTGATACCAAATGTAACAGCCCAGCAACCCGCATGTGGATATTGTCCGCTTTGGCCGCAGCCCTCACGGTTTTGCTTCTGGCAATGGCACGCATGCCACCCCAAAAGGCCTCCACCAAGGCAAGTCCTGCCTTCCCCATCAGAGTAGCGCAGCGACCCCACATGGCCAGATATTGTCCCCTTTGCCCTCAGGCCTCAGGGTTTTGTCCTAGGCAATGCCCTCATGGCATCCCTAAGGGCCTCCACCAAGGCAAGTCATGCCAACCCATCAGAGTAGCGTAGCGACCCCACATGGCCAGATATTGTCCCCTTTGCCCTCAGGCCTCAGGGTTTTGTCCTAGGCAATGCCCTCATGGCATCCCTAAGGGCCTCCACACAAGGAAGGTATCCACACCCATATATATGGCATGCTTCGTTCTCCTTCCTAACCGATGTGGGACTATATACACCCCCCCTCAAGAGAGTCCAGCGCCCTCGCTGGCACACCGGCCCGGGAACCGGCTCTGATACCAATGTAACAGCCCAAGAACCCGCATGTAGATATTGTCCGCTTTGGCCGCAGCCCTCACGGATTTGTTTCTGGCAATGGCACGCATGCCACCCCAAAACGCGTCTACACAAGGAAGGTATCCACACCCATATATATGGCATGCTTCGTTCACCTTACTAGCCGATGTGGGACTTCACAATCCACCCCCCCTCGGGGAGTCCAGCGCCCTCGCTGGCACACCGGCCCGGGAACCGGCTCTGATACCACTAAATGTGACACCCTTACTACCCCAACGCATATATTGTAATAAATCTTTCAATTACAGTAAAAGGGTTCACATGAGAAACTTCGAACAACCACATTAGCAGAATTATAACACATAACACATAAGAGTTTTTACAAATTGTTTTCAAAATAATATTACAGTACCAAATTCACTACGAATATTTTGCTCCTAATAAAAAAAATCCTTTGCCCCGATGTCACAATATCAGAGCATTTCCCAAAATAAAACTGTTGGCTTCCTATATGTCACTTGCAGCCGGATCTTCTCCACCTAAAATATCCACAATTTATACGGTGAGAAAAGAAGATATCTATATGCAAAGTACATCCAAACACACCATGTTAAAATCTCATCATATTTTCTTTATTTAATAAAATATTTACGAGCATGTATCATAATTTATCAATCCATCACAATCCATTTAGATTTTATGATTAACGCTATCATTTTTACCTTTCCTCATTCACATCAATATAACAATTATCTCAACATCTATAATTCATGCCAATTTCACAATCATTTCCACATACGTAATTCATACCAATCCAACAATTAACACTATGCCAAGACCTCGCCACATTTGACACAAGTGATACAGGTTAATTGCCTCACTCAACCCACACCAGACCAGGGGTCACGCCCTCCCTGTAGCATCACTTACCCAGGGGCCGTGCCGTCCCTCGCCATTTTGGTGTGAGGAAACACAATCACATTACAATCAATACAATCTCTTGCAATTAACCCTATGCCAGGGCTGTCATAAGCGACATAAGTGGTGGTGTTAACTATTTTTCTCATCCCACACCATGCTAGGGTCACGCCCTCCCTGTAGCACCACTTATACAGAACCGTGCCATCTCTAGTCATTAGTGTGAGACATCACAATCACATACAACATCTCAACTCATGATTCAAAGTTACATCAAGATTATCCATTAACAAGTAATATAATAATAACTTTCATTAATATAATAATCAATTAGAATAATTAGAATAAATTGTAAAACCCCTCATTATTCCAAAATCTAGCTCACCGCATTTTCCTTACAATATAGTGAAAAACAAGAAATCATATATATACAGATAATAACAAATATAAATTAACTCCAGTAAAGGTGGCAGTGCCTCCTAGTTAGGAATCAATTTATATCTTCAATAGAATAATTATTCCAAATTATAAATTATATATACAGATAATAATAAGGAAATATAAATTAATTCCAGTAAAGGTGGCAGTGCCTCCTAGTTAGGAATCCATTTATATTTTCATGGTATATTTAAATTCTCAAGTAAGTAGGAAACTTAAAAGAACTAACGGGAAATAAGAAGTCTCGGCCTTCCATTCAGATAAATTAAACGCGATCCTAAGAAATTCTACCCAATACCCTCATATACTCTACATATAAATAATCCCCTTATCCCCCGTACCTGGATGAATAGAAACTTGAGCAGAACCTCCTCCTCTTTTTCTTAAACCGGGATCAAACTAGAGCAGAACCTCCTCTCTTTTTCTTAAACCGGGATCAAACTAGAGCAGAACAACACATCAATATAACAGATATCCACATCAATATAACTAGAGCGGACAATATCTACATGCGGGTTCTTGGGCTGTTACACATCGTCACGCATTTCAACTTAGAGATCTCCTACAGCTCAACCTTACAGCCTACAACAGCTCAGCCTTACGGCCTATAACATTTTATATTCACAACACAGCTCAAAATCAACATTCAGCACAGCACATCATAATTACATAAATCAGTATAAGCATCCCACAGCACAGCTCAACTTTACATCAATATAGCTTAAACATCATACGACATTAACAACTTGAACAACATACAACTCAACTCGGTTCAACAACATTAATCAGCATTAGTCAACATTAATCAGCATAAATCAACATATTTATGAAAGAACACATCCAAAACAACCTTCAACTTATCCAAATCACTCATTGTGAAATGACAACCTTTACTTAACATAGAATATCGGGAGTTATTATACTCCTATCATGCTCATCCTTATCTCATATGAAAGATAAGAATATTTCCTACAACTCTTATGAAGACATAAAGTCCTAATTCCATCATCTACTTTGTCAAAAACTTACAAAAACTGCAATGGCTATGAATAATACTAACAACTTGACCCCTGTTCACTAAAACAACAATATTTGGAGTTCTAGACCTCCTTTTTGGGTAATTCCAACGCCATTGGAAAACTAAGATCCAAGGCTACAACTTTCTGAAGACTACAAAGTCAAATTCTGAAAGCACAAAAGCGCTCAGCACCTCCAAAGCACTTGGCGCTTTACCTCCAAGAATCCCCAAAGAGCTCAGCCCTTCAAAATGGCTCAGCCATTTCAAAAGCGCTCAACCCTTTAAAATGGCTCAGCCCTTTGGTTCCAGAAACCCTCCCCTGTCACGCAGCCCCTAAAGGACTCAGCCCTTCAAAACAGCTCAGCCTTTTACGACAGAAACACAGTCCCTTCACCATTTTTGAACAACAACCTGCAAACAGAGAATTCCCAACACATGCAACCATCTCCAAACACTTCCCACTGTAACAGACAGCTAAGAGCAGCTCGAAACATCAACATGCAACTATAGGATCACCACAAATCATCAAAACACAATATGCAAACCTACTAGCTTCCCTTACCTCAGAGGAGAATAATTTCCGAGCTTCCGGGAAATGGAGGAGAAGAAGAAGAGGAAGAAAATCAACCACTCGACTAGCTCCGCACAGCTCACGCTTGAGGAATGGAGAAGGATTGAGGAACTTCCTTCGTGCTCACTGCTTCTGCTAGAGAGAAAGGAATTTTGAGAGGATAAGGAAAAAGAGAGAATGCAAGTGAGGGAGATGAGAAAAGAGAGGAAAGAGCTGCGGGGTCTCACACAAAGAGTATAATAATAAAATTAAAATTTGTATTAATATTTTAATAAAAAATTAATATAAGAAATTATCTTAATAAAATTTTAAAACATACATATAATTAGTAATTGATAATTATAAATTACATTTAATTATTATAATTGATAGTTATAAATTACATTTAATTATTATAATTGATAATCTAAGAGATGATTATAAAATATATTTAATTAATAGTTATAAATTATTAAATATATTTAATAAATGAATATCCAATTACGTTAATAATTTAACAATTTAATTAAAAATTAGTCTAATTGTGATTAAGAAAATGTGATCAACATTCTTTATTTTCCATTTTTATAACTTGGTTTATTTATTCATCACTGTTTCTTTGCGATATATACTCTCTATTTCACTGTTTCATTGCGTTATATCTTATAACATCTCGTTTTCGTTTGGTATATTTGTTCTGTCCCGAAGAAAGAAGTGATTTTTCGTCATTATGCTTGACTGTTGAATGATTAGTATTAGCCTTATGTTTTTTTAGTAATTTTGATTGGCTTTGTTTGTTTTAGATTATTTTTAGTTTGATTTGTTCTGTTATACATTCTAGGCTGCTAAAGAGATTGAATTTATCTCTCTGTTTTTGGTTGTTTCTTGTAATTGTTTATGGGTTGAAGGACTCATTATATTTCATTTTAATATATTTTATTTTACCTAGAAAAAAATCTTATTTTTTTTTATAAAATATAATATAGATATTTTATTAATAATTTTGATATTTTTATTTTTATAAATGAAAGTTGATTAACGTTTATTTTATTATTAAATTTATTATATTTTATGATAATTAAATATGTTGGTTTTGGTAACTATTGATAATTGTATTTATATGAATATATTGTGAGATTTTATAATTAAAGATTATATTAATTAGGCTTAATTGCGTTTTTGATCCCTTAAATATTGCAATTGTGTAATTTTGATCTCCAAAGTTTTAATTGAGTAATTTTAGTCTCTAAAGGATTGCAATTGTGCAAGGTCCTTCAATTTTTAATTGAACAATTTTAGTCCCTCAAATATTATAATTGTGCGATTTTAGTCTCTCTCATTAAAATTTTAATAATTTTAATATATATATATATATACAACGTTTCAAAATTATACAATTATTTGTCTATTCCAATTAATGCATATTATAATTTTCTTCAATGTATCAAATGATATATATTTATCTTTAATAAATAAATAAAATTTATATATTATTATTTTTATAATATTACTGATAAATTAATATCAATAATATTATTAGTGTATTTATAGATAAACTAATAATTTGATAAATATAATTTATTATATATTAATATACTTTTACAAAAATATAAGTATATTAATTAGAAATATACATATCTTTTCTTATATATTTATATTTTTGTAAAAATATATTAATATATACTAAGTCATATTTATCAAATTATTAGTTTATTTATAAATATACTAAAAATATAATTGATATTAATTTATCAATATTATTAAAATACTAATAATGTATAAATTTTATTTATTTAGTAATAATAAATATATATCATTTGATATATTAACAAAAATTATAATATACATTAACTTAAATAAACAAACAATTGTATAATTTTAAAATATTATATATATATATATATATATTCTAAAATTATTAAATTTTTAATAAAAAAAAAAAGACTAGAATCTCACAATTATAATAGTTGAGGGACTAAAACTGTTCAATTAAAAATTAAGGGACTAAAATCACACAATTACAATCTTTTAAAGACTAAAATTACTCAATTAAAACCTTGAGGATCAAAATTACACAATTACAATACTTGAGGGATCAAAAATGTAATTAAGCCTATTAATTAATTATTCATTAAATAAGGGAAGGAATTTTTGGGATAACTATAGTTGATGTTTTTAACTAAAGGGTTAAAAGGAAGTTAAATTTTTTTCTTTTAAAAAAAGGAAGCTGATCAATTTTTACATTCTCACTTTTCACGTATGTGTTTACGCTTCAAAGCTCGAAGATCTTGAAGGAAGAGAAAACCACCTCGGAGTCAATCATCCATCTTCTTATGCTCATCAAGATAAGGGAAGTGAAAAATCTCGGTTTAGATGCAAAAATGTATGTTGGGTAATGAGATTGACCCCTAATTCTGTTTCTGTTGTGTTTCTATGTGCGAGGGGTTTACCCCAAATGTGTTTTTTTCTTCTCTATTTCTTCTTGAATGTTCTAATTGATGTAATTAATATATATGTATGAATAGTGTTTGTGTTTGATTTGTAATTACAAATTTTGGTGTTTCTATGGTTTTTTAAGGGAAACCCTAAGTGAATAAATTGATAGTTGTATCAAAAGATTATTTAAATACGTAATTATATGAGTAAATTATATTGTTTTTAATGTTTATTGCATGATTTAGAACACTTACATCGATTATATGAATAGATTGATGATCAGAATGCTAAAATGAAAATCGTTGATTTTAGAGTTTTTGATCGTAGAAACCACGCTGAGCACTAGAAATCCATTTCTGGCATTGAGTGTCAAGGTGGCAGAGAGTAAGAAGGGTTGTTTGTGACCCTCAGGTTGAGCATGAGCCTCACATTGAGCGTGAGTTTCACGTTGAGCATGGCTCAACCAAAGAGTCAAGGTTACTCTCTAGAAGCCTTGCGTTGAGCGCCCAGTCCAACGTTGAGTGCCAATTGCCTTGTTGTGCTTCCTTCCTTCTTTGTTGATGAATCTTATTGATGTAATGTGAATCTTATGTTAGTCCTCTCTTGTGGTCTATGATTATTGGTGTGATGTGAATTATTATGTTATTCAAATGTTAACTTTTAATGAATACATTTGATGATTATATCATATAAGATAAATTGATACGGTTGAAACGACATGATGAGGTTATATGATAATGAGACACGATAATGTCATATGATAATTCATAAAGTCTTGATTTACATGCATCATTTGCATAAATATTTTTGAGGATACAATATAGAATACATCGTTAGGGAAGACCCCTTTGTGTGAAAGCTCGGGGATCAGTCCTTGGAATAGCTTGGTTTGCAAGTCCTAGTCTAACCCATTATGTGCATGGGATGTATCTTGCATGGCTTAGCTATCCTGACCAGACCCTAATAGTATGTCCTTCAAGTGAGAGTACGTAGAGGGTATGACCTGACATGTACTCCTAGGCTACTCTATGTGTGTTGCTAGAAGCAATGCACCATGTTATGTCTTTCTAGCACCACATGCATGATAATATGTAGTTCGTGTTCATTACATGTGCATTTTAATATTTTATGTTAAGTAATTTTTATGTCATGGATGAATGAAGTGTGATATTTCTATTAATTGTCTATATTATGTGTATATACATGTTTTGTTTGTGTTTGGATATTCGATGTGCATGAGGCAAAGTGAGATGTTTTTTATAATAGTTTAGACATATTGGAATGAGAGGGATCCATAGATTGTACAAGTATGAAATTTGTATAGCTGAGGATGACTTAAAGAAATTAATTTGTATTACCTATAACAACAAGATGCATATACTTTTCAATAGCTTATTCCACAAGAATTCTATAGTTAAGCATGTTTGACTTGGAGTAATTTAGGGATGAGTGACCTCCTGGGAAGCTTCGCAAAAGGCGTGCGAATGAAGACAAAACACGCTGAAAAGTCTTGTGTTGGTTTGTGAGGTTAGTTGTTGATCCTAAAAACGGACAAACATCTCAAAAAGGGCTATCCACAGAGAGTTCTGACTAGTGTCATCGTGTGAAGTGTCATGAAGTGGATCTGCTGAGAGGTCAAATTGGGGGGAATAAGGATGATTTTATTTTATGTTGTGATTAATGGTTATTATTTTATACATTTTAATAGATTTAATTATTAAAAGAATAAAGGGGTTTAGAAAAGTAAGGTATTATTATATTATATATTAGAAGGAAGGGAGAAGGGGCTATTATTACTCTATTATTCATTTCACTTTTCTTGACTGACGCTCAAATGCTCTAAAGAGGAAGCATCAGGAGAAAAAAGAGGAGGAATCACCAAAGAAGAGCCAAAAGCATAGATCAAATACATTTACATCACTCTATGTAACAGGGGAGTGAGAACACTCATTCTGAAAATTGGGTATATGCATGAAGAGTAAAGGGATTGACCCCAATCCCATAATTTTTTGTTTGCTGAAATTTGATGTGCATTGATGTGATTTAATGAGTAGATTCCAAATATGTGATTTAATTGACGATCAGATATTTCTAGATAATTAATTGAGTGCTCTGTAGGAGGGGGTTGAAACCTAAAGGAAGAAGAATTTGATGAATAAGAGGAAAAAGATTTTAGATTTTTAATTAAGAGGTTTTTAATAAAAGACGAAATTGATTCTAGAAGAGAAAAGGGTTTCTAATTGAAAATAACTTATTTGAAAGATATATATATAAATAAAGAGATAGATAGATACAAACTCTATTTGCGTGTAGGAATTAGAAAGGTGAACTTTTTTTAAGAAAAAAAAATAGAAAATCGTATAATGAAGCAAATGAAAAAAAAAACATAGAAAAGTGCATTGGATTTCTTAGTTTACTATTTCAATATTAATCTTATTGTAATTACCAATGGTGATTACATTGAATTTCGATTCAACTTTATAAGAAAGAAAGGTTATATACAATAAAATATAAAAGTGTGTACATATAAATTTATCTGATATATATTTATTAATTTTGATCTTACTTATATATAATTTTAATATTAATTTTAAATAAGATTCAATAATATGTATTATATGTTATATAATCTTTATTATGTATTGCATGTTACAACATACTAATATATATAGATACTCTATAATGTAAGTAAAAATAATTTTTAATGAAAATCATTTTGTCACTATAGGATACATATTGACATTTTTTTTATAATGACAATATATAAAATTTGTAACATAATGCATATTACAGAGATAATAATAAGATATGTATTACATGTTTAACAATATACTATTTATAGTGTAAGTAAAAATAATTTTTAGGGAAAAATATTGTGTCATTAAGGGATTTGTATTATTACTTGACAATTTTTTTAATTTTTTTTAGTGACGATATATAAAATCTATAGCATGACATATATTACAAAAATACTTATAATAATAAAGTTTAAATATGTTTTTAGTCTTTTAAATTTAAGATAATTTTTTTTATTTTTCAAATTTAAAAATGATTTTTTTTAATTTCTGTAATTTCAAAAAAAAATCTTATTTTAGTAAAAACATTACATTGAATTTATAATTGTTTCAATTTATCACTTTCAGATATATTATTGGTAACCTGAAATATTAAAACAAAATTTTTAAAAATTACAAGAGCTAAAAATAATAATTTTAAATTTAAAAGATAAAAATAAATTTATCCTAAATTTAAGAATTTAGGATTTAGGATTTAAATCTAATAACAACTATGAGATCATAAAATTCCAGCAAAGTTAAAAGGTTACAGAACCAGGAATGGAATAGATAGTAAATTTTCATAGTGACTACAATACATTTTAAAAAATAGTAAATTTTATTGTTGATTAAATAATTTTTAGTCCATGTAAATATATATAATAAAAAAATCTTCCTTTTAGTTTCTTTTTATGAAAATGTATTATGTATGATATTATCATTAAATAATAAAGCTATTTATTTTTGTCTCATTAAAAGAAATAGAGAATACAAAAGACACATCTTCATATACAAGGAATTAAAGGGAAAAAAATTAAGACCAAGAACAAGTATTAAATTATTTACAAGAAATACATGTGGTGATGAAGTGTAATTGTGTGATAATAGGGTTAGTGGCACTGTGGGGGCAAGTTTGACAAAGTCATTAGAACAGGTGATGAATGAAAATTTGGTACACAATTTAAATGCAATTGAAGGCTAGCTAGGCACATAGAGGGTAGCCGGTGAAAAAGGGGTTTTTGGGGTCATTTTCTATTCATTGAATAAAAGCACTTCACTATTTGGGATTTTTGGGGGCCACTTTCAATGTTTTTGCAACTTTAGCAGTGCCCTTGTTGTTGATTCGTTGGACCAATTAAAGGATGGCTCAATGTTGACTACAAAGACATGGTCTAGGTGGCTTGGACGTTACTTAGGAAGGTGATAGGCCTGAGATTTGTAGAGAGAAGTTTTGCGAGGCTTTAATAAGTATTTATATGAATTAAGGTATATACACAAACAAACTTAATGCACCAAAAATATATAATAAAGATGAATTTAAAGAATTTTTTAATGTGAAAAATTTTACATCTAGCCTTCTCCTTAGTTTTAGTTTTTTTTATATTATATTATTTACACAAAATATCTTTTAATTTTACCGATGACATTAAGATAACTCTTAAGAAAATCTCTCATTTCAATGTCTTTTTTATATATCTTAAATTTTGATAATTTGAATTATGTTGGTGAACTTATTTAAGGAAAAATAAAAAAAAAGGTAAAATGTGTTTTAAGTTCATCAATTTTGAGTCAATTAATTGTAGTTTATATACTTCAAAATGAAGATTTGAGTCCCCATATTTTCGATAATTAGAGAATTTTGTCCCTATTTATAGAAATTAGGATACTAAAGTCAGGAGAAAATTCACCGGTCGTAGAAAGAAAAAAATGAGGATCAAAATTCTCCTTTTCAAAATGCACAATTTCACCACGAGGTACCTTGCAAATGACAGTCATAGTCAATATTGCTTTCCAATGAATCAAATATATTCACATCAAAATATTCTGGCCACTTGTACTTTCATGTGTCTCAACAATCTCTATAGCTTTTGCAGCAATACAAGATCTATCCAACTTTATGCAAGTAACTGTGAGCAACAATAAGCATATTTTACGTTAAAGCCTTGATTTTAAATTTTTATCTTGCAATGTTTATATGAAGAAGCCAACTATGCCACAAAAAGGGTTTCTGCACAAGCATGAAATAAACGGCAGGAGGGAGGGCAGGTCAGACCAATTGATAAGGTACTGCTATCATCTGATAAATATCTAAAACTATTCTAGAATAGGCAACGGATTGATTATCTTTTGGGTCCATTCATTCCTAATAATTGGTACTATATAACCAGTACAATGAGTCAATATGTGGCTTTCCACAAAATGCTGTAACAAAAAAGAATATAAAGTGTAGTAACAGAGGAATATAATAACAAAATGCAATAAAACAAAGAAATGCAGAAATTATATAGCTATTATCCGATTTGATACTCCTCATGATACTAGACATATAGTCTTGCAATTTCATGGGCCGCTTAGTTTCTCTTTTGGGTCTGGCCTCATAGGTTGTGTTGCTAACATCTACACTCGCGGAGGCATGACATAAGTTGGCAAGCATTATTATAATATATTAATTTAATCATATTAATTTGATATAATACTGAACTCGATGTTTATTAAACCTACTGACTGTAATTCTAGAAAGGAAGGCCTTTTCAACTGTATACTTGTATATACCACGGCTAGAAATAAGGGTTTGTGTATATGAAACCTAAGTGTATATACAGCATTATTTATGCACTTCATTTTACAAATAAGTTATCTTCGGGCAACATTTAACAGTATAAAAAGAATGGCTCTTGAGTTAAAAAAAACTTCACCTTATTGGCAAGATAACTGTAATTTAATGTAGAGGCAACAAAACCAAAAGATTCCATCAGGTGACAGATTCTAGCAGCCATCTTTGCAAAAATTGAATATTTGACAACTGAATCCAGGCTCAAGAGCCACCCTGTCCCTACTTAAGAGATTTAACTTGAATGCTATGTCATCTACAATTCCAGCAGACTCATGACCCTAGACCATGGGTTTTTTGAAAATGCAATCAGCACCTTTCATTGCCTAACAACAAAGGTAGCTTACACAAACCAGGAACATAACAAAAAGTCAAAAACCAAAGAGCTAATAAGTCATAAGCACTCCCCACACAGAAGAACAGAGTGAAGCACAACCTTCTGGTTTCTGTCTAGATTGATATTTGCATGGCCACAACAAGCTTGTCTCCAACAAGTAGTTCAATCATAGCCCTTTCGTCCAAATTCACAAAGCCAGGTAGCTTAAAGCACAAATTGGCATGATGCATTCCACGGTAATTGAAATGAAAAATCACTTGCAAAATGGAAAATTTACTGAAATTCAATACAATCATTTTGATTGTTAGATGAAAAAAATCTACTGGTTATTAAATATACACTAAATCTAACCATCAAATCTTCAATGTTAGGCTCCTGGCTTTTTTTGACAAGAACAAACACTAGTGATTTTTGCTAATTAACCTGTCCGCATCTACTACAGATATTGCCTTAGTGCAGCTGCTCCTTAGAATCCAACTATCTCCTGCATAAACAGAAATAAATTATTTACCCCACATTGTTAACATGGACAAATTAACTACCCTGTGAGAATGTAATGGTAGTTCTATAAGATATTGTCAAAATAATACAGTCTTTAGTTTTCATCTTATCAGTGGTAGTGTGGAAAAAAAATGAATTGGTCCTTTAAAAATATTTAACAATTTCGTTGAGAAAAATATAAAACACAACAGAATGATAGAAAAATATCCTAGTAAAATAAGAGACGAAACTAAACTGACTGAAAAAATTTCACCCTAAAACCCAGATGAAACACAGATTAGTCAGAATTGGATTGAAAATAGTTAACATAATGACCATCAGTAGATAAAGAAGCTGATTCATTGGAACACAATTGCATATATAAACAATTGAAAGTAGGTTAGGGATAGTAAATACGAATAAAGAGAATGAATGATTGACTACTTTTTGCTTTCAATGAGTTATTTGTTAGTAACAATAACGCATCTCACCAAGTTTAACTCTTACAATAAGCCTCTAGCAATCATTTCTAGGAGCAGTTTCTCAGCCTTATCATTCTCATCTTTTTCAAATAGAGCAGAAATAATTACTTCAAAAGTTATAGCATCAGGGATGCAACCTTTCTCTTCCATTTTTGAGTGCAAGGCCAATGCTTCATCAAACAACCCCACTTTACAAAGTCTATTGATCATAGCATTATATGTCACGACATTCAGATGATGGCCTTTAATCAAAAGATACTGAAAAGCTTCTTGTGCTTTCTCAAGTCTTCCACCTTTGCACAGTCCATCAATAAGTACGGTGTATGTGTACTTATCTGGCTGAATTCTACGACTATTCATTTTCTTGAATAAAGTAATTGCTCTGTCTAGATGACCATTTTTGCATAAAGCATCCAATAAGGAATTGTAGGTAATTATATCGGCAGGTTGACCTCTTGTAGACCCCTAAAATTGTCCGGGACGGAAATAAGACTCGAAGACTCTCAAAGATCAAAGGAAAGTCAGCCAGAAGGACTCCCAGAAGACCATAGGATGACTATTTGTAGGTCTAGAGGTCTTAGAGTAGCAAAAAATAAGAAAGTGGGAGGTTTAGAGCTCAATACGGCCTCCTTGGAGTTCAGTACGGCCGTACTGCACATTTTGTACTACAATACGGCCCGTACTGAAACCAATACGGCCCGTACTGCAACCAATACGGCCCGTACTGGAACCAATACGGCCATATTGCATGTTTTGCACTACAATACGGGCCGTATTGAATCAATACGGCCGCATTGAAGTGTCGGCAAGTGTCGGTGCTTCAATACGGCCGTACTGAATTCAATACGGGCCGTATTGAAGTGCAAAAATGCAATACGGACCGTATTGAACCCAGGGGCCGTACTGAGCCCCATTCCTATAAATAGGAGGCCATTTGGACGTCCTACCACACTTCTACACATGGTTTTGACTCCCTCCTTGAGTATTCTGGGGTTTTTGAGCAGTGTTCTGCCCTAGAAATCTCTCTGGGAGTCGATCCGACGAAGTTCTTGAGCCCCGAGCCATTTTGCTTGAGGATCGAACTTAGTAGAAGGGAAATCCTCCGGATTTCCATAGTTAAAATTTTCTAGGAAGGAGCGAGCGAGCTTGTAGAGCGAGGGAACGCCAAAAAGCTTCCCAGTTTTACTCAATATATAAAAGCACGCTTCAAGAGGTTTCTTCTTAAGTCCTTCCTTTTACTGCTTTCTGTGTGCATATTTAAACTGTCATCATGTAGATAGTTAATTTATAATTGCTTAGAATAAATAGGGGTAATTTAGTAATTTTGCACTATTATTTTAGAAATAATCTGTCATAGGGAACCCGAAAGGGGCGTTGTGGGGTGCTAACACCTTCCCCACACGTAACCGACTCCCTTACCCAACTCTGGTTGTAATGGCCAAAGTTGATTTATAAAATCAATTGCCTTATCCCTTTTTCCAATGTTTTGAGCAAAACATTGGTGGCGACTCCACGAACCCTCCTTTTGCGAAAACCACTAATCCATGGAGGGTCTCGCTTGGGATTAATATGGATTGGTGAATCATTTAATAAAATTGCTCGTTTGACGAGGTCTCAGTTTGAGAATAAGTCATTCTAGCAATCCATATTTTTAAACAAATAAACGAGTCCAACCATCCCTCGCGATTGCCGAAAGCCCGTTTCGGGCCGGTGGCGACAGATGGCGACTCCACTGGGGAAGCCTCGAGAGTCAGTCCCATTTAGTGACAGATTAATTTTAACAAATAATAGTTAAAATTACTTCATTACCCCTCGCTTGTATAATAATATGTTTTATCTATTTGGCTTTTAATAACTGTTGTATGTTTAAATTTTCGCAATTGTTTGAAATACAAACTGTACACAAACCTTTGCACACAACAGTTCCCTCTATACCCGGGGGCATGAGTGATTAACCATAGGGAGTGGATGTTAGTACGGCCGGTTGAATGGGTCTATAGGAGCCTACGAGACCGTTGTCGGAAAACATCACTCAAGGTGATAACCATGAACTTGAGTCCGACGGTGCGGTGGAATTTTCCATCGACTTACGACGAGAGGAATTGGGTCCCTATAATGGGGGCACCTTGGGGGCCTCAGACCGGTGAGAACAGTTAGAACCACCTTGAATATGCACTTTTCTGCAGGATACCCCTACCTCGTGATTCGCTCGTGACTGTTCGTGGATGAGTGAATTGTTTGTGCATTGTTTATGTGACATTGTTTGAGCATACATTGCATTTCTTTAAACATACAACATTCCTTTTTAAAATAAGAATAAATAGGAATAAGAATCTTCCATTGCATGGTGTTAACATCTACCTTCATCACATTCATATAGGTAGTTTCCCTTTTCACCCAAAAAAAATAATACAAAAAAAATATATTCAAAAAACAAAGAAAAAATGATATTTATCCAAAACCAAGCAATATCATGCATCATCTTAGGGACATCCCGAAAACATGATAATGCTTAGTTCAATAAACACAATGCATGCATATTCAACATCATCATCTCATATCATGCATTCTTATCAAAAATCATGGAGGGATCTAGGTTTGCATTTCATACATCCCTCCTAGTAATTCATTAATAAACATTAATAAAAAGAAAGGATTAATCGATGCGTATGTTCAAAGAATGGATCGCACGCCGTTCGTTATCAAGTGTAAGCCAACAACCGCGCCAAGCGAGCGCACATCAACTCCGTTGTTGGTAATCAAGACAGACAAAGGGGAAGGTCCAACACCGTTAAGGATCATTGCTCCAAGGCCTTTTCCCTACGAATCGAATAAGGCCGTGCCATGGATATACGACATCCATTCTTCTGCCGACAGCGATATTTCCAACATCGCTGGACTTGGGGGCATGACTAGGAGTGGCAGGATCTACACTCCCGAAGATCTTCATGATAAAGCTCCCAAGAGTAAAAGAAAAGGAAAGGAGAAAACCGAGGAAAAAGAATCCGAGGAGGAGACAGACGAGCTGTTAAAGTTTATTCGACAGAGCGAGTACTCCATCGTGGATCAACTTCATAGGACGCCAGCAAAGATTACGCTGTTGTCGTTGATCCTAAGCTCCGAACCGCATCGGCAAGCTCTGTTGAAAGTCTTGAACGAGGCATATGTGTCGCACACTATCTCCCAAGACAAGTTTGAGGGGATTGTTAGTCACATCACGGCTAATGATCACCTCTCTTTCACCGATGAAGAGATCCCCGCTGAGGGACCGAACCACAACAAGCCCTTGCACATCTCTGTAAAGTGCAAGGAGTATCACATCGCTAAAGTCTTGGTAGATAATGGATCTTCCTTGAACGTGATGCCTAAAAGAACTCTTGATCAAGTGGTAATCAAGGGAGTCCAAATGCGCCCGAGCAACATGATCGTCCGAGCTTTCGACGGTTCTAAAAGAGAAGTGGTGGGAGAAGTCAATCTTCCAATCCAAATTGGACCCACCATCTTCAACGTCGAATTTCAAGTGATGGACATTACTCCGGCATACAGCTGTCTCCTTGGCCGACCTTGGATTCATGATGCAAAAGCTGTACCCTCTACGCTCCACCAGAAAGTCAAGTTCATAGTGGGTGACAAACTGGTGACTGTACAAGCTGAAGATGACATACTCATCAGCAAGCCAGCTGCTATACCTTTTGTGGATGCAGCAGAGGAAGCTTTAGAAACCGCCTTCCAAGCATTGGAAATTGCCAATGTTGAAACGTTTCCCCGAGAAATGAAGAAGGTAGCTCATATGCTCACAAAGAACGGATACTTGCCAGGACAAGGATTAGGCAAGGACTCCCAAGGAATCCCCGAGCTACCCATCATCAAGGATAATCCGGGGAAACAAGGGTTAGGATACAACCCTGTTAAAGATCAAAGAACGAAGAGGAATCAAGATCCTTCTCGACGTTCTTTAAGCCAGATCTTTAGGAAGGCCGGTTCACAAACATCAAGGCCGGTCGTCGTCATCAAGTGCTCTTCTCCTTCCGATAGGGATGTATAGACCTGATGACTATTAGAGATTACTCCTCGGGGACAGCCCGACCCCCGAACCTCAATAGGGCACATGTTTCCGCTACGATTATAATAAAATCATTCTTCATCATTTCTTATTGCTTCTTTTCTTGCTTACAATAAATTTCTAGGCCATATTATTTAACCCTGTTTGAATAAGTATGAATGAGGTTAAAATTGTCTTAATAATAATAAACCCGCATCATTTTTATGTGGAAATGTGCATGACAGCTTGGAGCACCTTTTCTTGGCCTCAATAAGTGCCATCATGGATAAAGAAATCCTAAAAATAATAAGCTCGGCAGAAAACCCAAAAAGGGGGCTGCGCAAAAATAAGAGCAAGAGACCCGCTAGGAATCCCACGAAAGGGTGACCTAGGCAAAAGTTAGGGTTGCAAAAATGAACAAAAACAAAGGTCCGCTAAAACGCCACAAAAGGGTGTTTTAGGCAAAAATAAGGACAATCAAAAGAAATCCATAATGGTACCATGAACCGAATTCAAAAAGAAAGGTTCAAGGGAAGCTATCCAAGTTGTCAAAGCACAATCATTAATAACAAAGATGTGCTTAACCTCATAAGTGTTTAATCGAACAAGCCCAAACACAATAAGCCTACCAATGGCCAAGCCATTCTTACAAAATCCATTTTTCAAAAAATAAAATAACCCCTCTAAAACACAAACTTTTGAAAAATATACCCTTTCCTTCTTTTCTCTCTTGTCCCAACGATTTTTGAATAATCTAGTGGAAACATGGAGATATAGTGGTCAATAGGAGGGTTGACATATCTTTTAAAGGAAGGGAAGAATCACTTGGTTGATGACACCAAAATAATACGCATCATTCCTCGGTAACAGAAATCGGCAGAGCACAGTCCGTCTGGAGGAATGGCAAAATCCAAAAACGCATCGGTTAATTCTTTTGAAAAAAAGAATCAAATAGAATTAGGTGCATCATACTGCATACATGCATATAGATGATAGGTGTACTGGAAGATCACTTATTCTCTGTTTATTGAAAAAACAAAAAAATATAAAAAATATAAATTTCAGAAAAAACAATGCGCCCGTACCATGTTCAGTACACCCGTACTAAAATTAGGGTTATGAACAAATTTTCAATTCAATACGGGCATACTGAAATGGATACGGCCGTATTGGCCATAAAGAAATTTTCAAAGACCTCTTCCTGAGGCAACTACATAAATTAGAAAAATAGGAAAAATTGCTTGTGTATGATAGCAGCAAACAAAATGCAAAGATTCAGAAAATCAACAGCGTCATACAGAATAACTGAGCCTGGAGAGGCTTGCCGAAAGAATACTCTCAGAATAACTGAGCCTGGAGAGGCTGGCCGAAAGAATACTCTCAGAATAACTGAGCCTGGAGAGGCTGGCCGAAAGAATACTCTCAAAATAACTAAGCCTGGAGAGGCTTGCCGAAAGAATACTCTCAGAATAATTGAGCCTGGAGAGGCTCGCAGAAATAATACTCTCTCATAATAACTGAGACATTTCTGTACAGAAAAAGCCGAAAAACAACAGAAAAGGCAAAAATACAGAAAAAGCCAAAAAATGACAAAAAAGGCAAAAATACAGAAAAAGCCAAAAACGACAAAAAGGCAAAAGATTTAGAAAAATCAATCGCCTCGTACAGAATAATTGAGCCTGGAGAGGCTCGCCGAAATAATACTCTCTCAGAATAATTGAGCCTGGAGAGGCTCGCCGAAATAATACTCTCTCAGAATAATTGAGCCTGGAGAGGCTCGCCGAAATAATACTCTCTCAGAATAATTGAGCCTGGAGAGGCTCGCAGAAATAATACTCCCCAGAGGGAACCTCAACTCATGCTCTTGGATTCAAAATCCCCAGCAAGAGCTATCAAGCAAGATCGTCAAAATCTCCAATGGAAGTATGATCATCCAAGCAGTATATTCAAGTCAAAGGACTTTAAAACTTCTTCAGTGGAAGATAGCTCTCCGACTCAAAGCGTTGAGCGAGGCTAAGCCTGTAGAGGCTTCATAAATAATACTCTGGGATACAATAAGATCCCCAAATCCCCAGTCGCCTACTCAAGAGGCACCCCTTCAAAAAAAAGAAAAATCAAAAAAGATCAATAACCATTCCCCAAGCAGAATGCGGCATCCAGCCTATCATTGAACATCAAGATGATCTGCCTAACAGAAGAGGCCAATCACAACCAATGACAAAATCCCCTAGCGGATAACAGCCTACACAGAGGCAGCAAAAAAATCCAAAAAATTAAAAAGAGTTACCCGAATAAGGATAACCGGGATACTCCACCAACGTCAAAGGACGTCAGCCAATCATAAGGCACTGCTCATCTCAGAAAGAGCATCTTCGTGTCTACATCCCAAGGAAACAGAAATTCCTCAATGGGCGCCAACTACTCAATGGAAAGTTGGGACACAAGAACTTATGAGTAACTGCACATCCCCTAGACGGATCCCTGCGTTATCCAGCCCTCAGTGGCACAAAAATCAAAAACAATCGTCGAAGCAGCATCGTGGACTGTGGAGACAAAATCAACATCCAGAATCCCCAGCGGATAACAGCCTACACAGAGGCAGCACAAATCAGAAAATCAAAAAAGAGATACCCGAATAAGGACAACCGGGATACTCCACCAACGTCAAAGGACGTCAGCCAAACATAAGGCATCGCTCAACTCAAAGAGAGAGCATCTGTGTCTACACCCCAAGGATTCAGAAATTCCCCATGGGTACCAACAATGCAATGCAAGTTGGGGCACAGGAACCTATGAATGACTGCACATCCCCTAGACGGATCCCTGCGTTATCCAGCCCTCAGCGGCACAAAATCAGGAAAAACTGTCGAAGCAGCATAGTGGACTGTGGAGACAAAAATCATCTCAAGACCCTGGAGAGGGTAAACTCGCATTGCCGAAGTGATCAGAAGACACGGACGCAGACCCTGGAGAGGGCAAACTCAATCACCGAAGTGTTCAGAAAACATGGAGGTGTGCAACTTCCGGCTCGGGCGTCGAGTGAAGTTGTGTCTGGAGAGACCGTACTCGCAGCTTCCGGCTAGGGCGTCTAGTGAAGCTAACCCTGGAGAGGGCAAACTCAAGTACCGAAGTGTTCAGAAAACATGGAGGTATGCAACTTCCGGCTCGGGCGTCGAGTGAAGTTGTATCTGGAGAGACCGTACTCGCAGCTTCCGGCTAGGGCGTCTAGTGAAGCTAACCCTGGAGAGGGCAAACTCAAGTACCAAAGTGTTCAGAAAACATGGAGGTATGCAACTTCCGGCTCGGGCGTCGAGTGAAGTTGTATCTGGAGAGACCGTACTCGCAGCTTCCGGCTAGGGCGTCTAGTGAAGCTAACCCTGGAGAGGGCAAACTCAAGTACCGAAGTGTTCAGAAAACATGGAGGTATGCAACTTCCGGCTCGGGCGTCGAGTGAAGTTGTATCTGGAGAGACCGTACTCGCAGCTTCCGGCTAGGGCGTCTAGTGAAGCTAACCCTGGAGAGGGCAAACTCAAGTACCAAAGTGTTCAGAAAACATGGAGGTATGCAACTTCCAGCTCGGGCGTCGAGTGAAGTTGTATCTGGAGAGACCGTACTCGCAGCTTCCGGCTAGGGCGTCTAGTGAAGCTAACCCTGGAGAGGGCAAACTCAAGTACCGAAGTGTTCAGAAAACATGGAGGTATGCAACTTCCGGCTCGGGCGTCGAGTGAAGTTGTATCTGGAGAGACAGTACTCAAGGTCTGGAGAGACAATACTCAAGGTCTGGAGAGACAATACTCAACCATCAACGTCATCAGAGGCACGTTGGTGTTAAACTTAACTACCGAGGTTGTCAGAAGCGCCGAGGTATGCAACAACCTGGAGAGGCTACTCAATAATTTTCCACCGGAAGACGCTACAAGTCAGAAGGTTGGCACATCACCCGGACAATTGGGTCAACTCCTTTACTTGTCAGCCGGTATACCAAAAGGCCGTCCGACTAAGTAAAGGGGGGGCAGCTGTAGACCCCTAAAATTGTCCGGGACGGAAATAAGACTCGAAGACTCTCAAAGATCAAAGGAAAGTCAGCCAGAAGGACTCCCAGAAGACCATAGGATGACTATTTGTAGGTCTAGAGGTCTTAGAGTAGCAAAAAATAAGAAAGTGGGAGGTTTAGAGCTCAATACGACCTCCTTGGAGTTCAGTACGGCCGTACTGCACATTTTGTACTACAATACGGCCCGTACTGAAACCAATACGGCCCGTACTGCAACCAATACGGCCCGTACTGGAACCAATACGGCCATATTGCATGTTTTGCACTACAATACGGGCCGTATTGAATCAATACGGCCGCATTGAAGTGTCGGCAAGTGTCGGTGCTTCAATACGGCCGTACTGAATTCAATACGGGCCGTATTGAAGTGCAAAAATGCAATACGGACCGTATTGAACCCAAGGGCCGTACTGAGCCCCATTCCTATAAATAGGAGGCCATTTGGACGTCCTACCACACTTCTACACACGGTTTTGACTCCCTCCTTGAGTATAATGGGGTTTTTGAGCAGTGTTCTGCCCTAGAAATCTCTCTGGGAGTCGATCCGACGAAGTTCTTGAGCCCCGAGCCATTTTGCTTGAGGATCGAACTTAGTAGAAGGGAAATCCTCCGGATTTCCATAGTTAAAATTTTCTAGGAAGGAGCGAGCGAGCTTGTAGAGCGAGGGAACGCCAAAAAGCTTCCCAGTTTTACTCAATATATAAAAGCACGCTTCAAGAGGTTTCTTCTTAAGTCCTTCCTTTTACTGCTTTCTGTGTGCATATTTAAACTGTCATCATGTAGATAGTTAATTTATAATTGCTTAGAATAAATAGGGGTAATTTAGTAATTTTGCACTATTATTTTAGAAATAATCTGTCATAGGGAACCCGAAAGGGGCGTTGTGGGGTGCTAACACCTTCCCCACACGTAACCGACTCCCTTACCCAACTCTGGTTGTAATGGCCAAAGTTGATTTAAAAAATCAATTGCCTTATCCCTTTTTCCAATGTTTTGAGCAAAACATTGGTGGCGACTCCACGAACCCTCCTTTTGCGAAAACCACTAATCCATGGAGGGTCCCGCTTGGGATTAATATGGATTGGTGAATCATTTAATAAAATTGCTCGTTTGACGAGGTCTCAGTTTGAGAATAAGTCATTCTAGCAATCCATATTTTTAAACAAATAAACGAGTCCAACCATCCCTCGCGATTGCCGAAAGCCCGTTTCGGGCCGGTGGCGACACCTCTATCATTCATTTTCTTGAATAATGCAATTGCTCTGTCTAGATGACCATTTTTGCATAAAGCATCCAATAAGGAATTGTAGGTAATTATATCGGCAGGTTGACCTCTATCATGCATCTCATCAACAAGAATCCAAACATCAGCTATCCTTCCCGATTTGCACAGACCATCAATAAGTGAATTATAAGTTATTGTATCTGGAATCATATTTTTGCGTTGCATGTCTTCAAAAAGATTGATGGCTTCATCTATCATTTTCTTCTTACATAATCCATCAATCATGATATTATAGCTATAAACATTAGGTGCCACCACTCCTATTTGGGACATAGAGTTGAATACATGCTTTGCTTTTTTCACTTCATTAACTATGCAGTATCCGTTCATTAATGTACTATAAGTAATAACATCAGGTTCCACACCTGCTTTTACCATCGAAGCTATCACAATTTTAGCTTCTTTTATCTTTCCTTCCTTACATGACGCATCAACCAACATGTTGAAGGTATAAATATTTGGGTTGATGTTTTTTAATTTCATATCATTTAACAAAGCAATTGCTTCTTTGAAATGACCCATAATGCAAAAGCCATACATTAAACTATTGAAAGTGACAACATCCGGAGAAATCTTTTTGATAAGCATTTCAGAATACAAATTACAGGCATCAGCAACAAGTTTATTTTTGCATAAGCTGTCAATGATTGTGCTATACATTACCACATCAGGCTTAATTGAATGCCCTTCAATCCTTTTGAGCAACTGTATGGCGGCCTTTGTTTCTCTTGATTTACAAAGACCATTGATCAAAGTCCCATAACTAACATGGTTCAACTGAAATCCTTGAGCTAAAGCGTCATCATGAAAGTGTAGTGCTTTCCTAAGCTGACCACAAAGACATAAACCCTTGATGAGTGTATTGAAGGTAATTGCATCTGGCTTATATCCCATTTTGAGAATCTTGGCGGACACAGAAAAGGCAAAATTGATGTGACCGAGGTGGCAGAAGCAATTGATGAGGATGTTGAAAGTAACAAGGTCTGGTGTAATACCTTTGAATTCCAATTGTTTAGAGAGGGAAATAGCAGTTGGGTAATGGTTCATCTTGACAAGGGATCCCAAAATGTGGCCAAAATGGAAGATGGGTGGCGAAGGATGCATATCGAGCATACGATTGAATGAGGCAACGACATCATCGCGATTGAGAGGTTGAGATTGGGAATGGAGGTTTTCATTTTGATAAGAAGGAAGAAGCCTTGGAAAAATAGAGATGAAGGGTAAAAATGTAACATCCCAAATTTTAGTCAATGAAAAGAAATATTTTTTTATGTATTTATTTTATTTATGTATTTTACTATTCACATATACATATTTTACTATTCATGTATACGTATTTATGAATACTGTAACATCCCAAAAATTTTATTCTTATGTATTGGGATTATTAGAAGGATTATCATATTTTTATACGTATTTTACTATTTACGTATACGTATTTTACTATTTATGTATACGTATTTTTACTATTTACATATACGTATTTTACTATTCATGTATACGTATATGTGAATAGTAAATGGCTGCTAAGGAAACCACGAGGGAAGCAAGTTTCAATTTTTTAATTAATTTTAATATTTTAATGAATAGTGCATAGTAATTTATAATATTATTTTAATGAATAGTGCATAGTGCATAGTAATTTCAAAATTTCTATAAATAGGGGCCTAAGGTTTTGAAAATTTAGAATTCTAGAGAGAAGGAAATTCTGGAGAAATAGAGAGAGGAAAGAGAGAGGGAATCTAACAGAGGAGGTTCTGCTCAAGTGGTAGCTCTTGTTTATCTAGGTAAGGGGGAGGAGAACCTTATCTTTTTAAAATTTTATATACTATTAATTATGTGTAATTATTTATGCATTTATTTGATTTTATTTATTTAGTGGGGTGCCCCTAACCTCACTATATTTATATATTTATTCAGTGAGGTGTTTCTAACTTCACTATATTTATATATTTATTCAGTGAAGTGTTTCTAACTTCACTATATTTATATATTTATTCAGTGAAGTGTTTCTAACTTCACTATATTTATATATTTATTCAGTGAGGTGTTCCTAACCTCATCTAACTACTTAACTTTTAATTACTATGTTATTGTTATATTTATTCAGTGAGGTGTTCCTAACCTCATCTAACTATTTAACTTTTAATTATTATGTTTATTTATTTACGTTATTATTTAGTGGGGTGTTTCTAACCTCATATATTTGTTTAACCTTTAATTACTATTACTTATTCTATGATTATTCTTAAATCTATTTTGAGTAATTTTTTTTTTATGATTAATATAATTTGTTAAAATGTCTTTTACTCATTTTAAAGATAATTAATACTCTATGGCCATAGACGATAAAGTTTGAATTATTTGTAGCTGGAGGTTTAACCTTGGGGATTTAAATGAGTAAGAAATGGAGGTGGAATAATTTTTGGTTGGTGTTATAATGATGCTCATTTATCCTGACTAGTCACTACAAGTATAATTCAAATTTTATTGTATCAAGAAAATCTAATATTTAAATCTGTATATATATTTATATATATATATATATATGTTAAAATTTTGTTTATAAATAATTATGTTTATTCGTTCGAATTATTGTATTTATTGGATATTGTTCTTACTCCTTTCTTTTCTTTGTTTTTAAAATTAAAAATATTATAAAATAGATGGATCTACTTGGGATTCCAGATCATTTTGCAGTTGATATAGCTTTTTCTTGGAAGGAAATGAGAATGTGGAGGCTATTTGATGAATCTGTTATAATTTTATTTATTATTGTAATAGAATTGAAAGAAAGAAATGCTGTGTAAAATAATACGTTATTCTAGATATTTTAGAACCATATGTCATTTATTAAATTCACAAGATATTCTTTTCTTTACTTTTATTTTTTTTTGTTAATGCTATAATTGCAGAAATATTATAAGTATATTATAATTTTTACTGTTGAGTGTAAGAATTGGGCGTTACAAAAAACCTTGATCTTAATATTAACAAAGACATTGCTACTCAAATCTGTTACCGCATCAAAAAGTAAGTACAAAAACAAAATGAGAAATTTTGCTGTAATTAGAAGAAACTTTGGAAAGAGAGAGATAGAGAGAAAGGGAGAAAACCTGAATCTTTGTAATGACATTGTTCTCCAAAGATTAAACCTTAAACCCTAAATCGTGAATAATTTTAGAAGGGAAAAAAGGAATTGTTGTGTTAGGTCACTATGTCAAAATATGGATACAATTAAAAATAATTATCTTTTTTTTATATTTTGTTTTATTTTTAAGATTTTATTTTTCAAAATATTTATTTTTAAAATTTAAATAAATTTGATCCTTCTGTATCAATTATCATTTTTATCATTTTTCATTTTGAAACACATTTTAATTCTTTTATTATTGACTTAAAACATAAACTTTGTCTATTTAAACTTACATAAAAGCTATTGCATTTAACTTTAGTTAGAACAAACAATAAAATGTCAACCATTAGGTGTTAAACTAATCTATATCCCTACAAAAATTGATCTTGTAAAAAAGAGTTATATACATATTTATTAAATGAAAAAAAAGTCACAAACATATAAAATAAAGAGTGAGAATGAGTCTAATAAGATACTATAAAATAATATAATATTACATTTTAAAAAAAATTAATTACACATTTAACTTATTTTTTTTTTGAAAATTTCTACTTTGTTTATAGTCTTTAAGTTTTATATTTTTCGTGTAAGTTAATTTAATAAGATAAGTTTCACATTTTAAATTAATTAATAAAATTAAAATTATTCTAATTTGAGAAATTAAATTAGAAATAATTCAATTTTTCTTAAAATAAATTATATTATTAAAGAAAAGAAATTCATGAAACCATAAATTTAACCTTTTTGGGTTAAAAGAATAAATCATGTAAATGGATAATATTCATTTAAATAATTTAATTTAATTAATTAAAATAATATATTACAATAATTGATGAATTAATTTCATTGGAATTTATGTCATGTTATAATTAAATAATAACAACTAATATAGAATAATTCTAACATAAAATTATAATTAGATATTGTCACAACTGAGATTGTGACGGGACGACGAAAAATAAATTGAAAAATAAGGAGCCGTCACCAATATTGTTTTTTACGAAAAAATATTGAAAAAATTATAAAGTAGAAAATGGTCTACGAAAATCAGATTTTTGAGTTTAGGAGTCGATTACGTGTGAGGAAGGTATTAACACCTCACAACGTTCGTCCTAATTAGACGATTACCTTTAATTAATTAAACAAATTATTTGTAATTTATAAAATATTTATCTCACTAAAATAATCAAATATATTTTATTTAACTAATTTAACTAATGTATTAAAAAAATATTAAAATTATTATTGTTATATAAAAAGGAAGATAATATATTTTTTATTTTTTTGGCTCTACAAGATTTATTTCTTACTCCTACGTATCTCCATGTGTAATGAAGAATCAGAGTCACATAGTTCTTTGTAAAAAAATATTTGTGTGTTGATATTTTTTAATTAAATTTTATTTTTGTTAAATATAGGATTCTTGAACTGTCTCAGCTCATTCACCTTAAAAATATAAAATTGACTAAGGTGTACACCAAAGTCAATTCAATAAAATTTTAATTGTAATTATTGCTATAGATATTATTATCTTAAAAGATTTTCTAATTAGATATTTTTTATTTTTGAGAAAAAATTTAAAAATATCAAATTGTCACAATTTGGATTTTAAATTCAAAGGTTAAAAAGATATCACATCTAATTAACTATTTATTAATTAACTATTCCTCTAATAAAATTTTTGATACAATAACTTCAAATATTTATATTGAATATTGTGGTAATATTTTTTTAATATTTAATTATATTTTAAATTTAAATAAAAAAGATCTTAAGATAACAAATTGTCACAACTTACACTTTTAAACTTTAAAATCAAGATAATGTCACATTTCAATAATTCTTTTTTAAAAATTAATATAAATATTAGAATCTCATAGTTATTAATATTAATATTATTAATTATAATTATAAGTATTATATTTATTATATTATTATTATTATTATTGATATTATTATTATTATTATTTGAATCCGTTTCAACAACGTAGGATAATAAATTTAAGAGGAAGGGTGCTGCATGAGTCACATCCCAACATATTGCTCACGAAGAAATGGATACTAGAGGCATAAATATATATATATATATATATATATATATATATATATATATATATATATATATATATAAAATAAGGAGTAAAATAAGAAGTTGAACTACTATCAAAATATATATGTACGTGGGAAGATATTTTGAACGGTGAAAATAAAACAAAATAATCAAGGAGAAAAGAAAGATGAGACCTGTAGAGCCTGTAATGCTATTTTAGCTTCGGATGACATGGTTGGTAAACAATGAATGGCTGTGGAAAAGTTCGATGAAGTCGCTAATATGAAGCAAACCAACAGCCATGGACCACAGTGAAGACTTGAGACTTTAGAACACTTTCGGTTTCATGATTCGCATGCAAAGACAACGAACCTTCGAGCCAAGATGTCTTTGACCAAATGCAGAAAATGAAAACGCAAGGGGCTGCCAGGTTCGGAGTCTTCGGACGTGATGAATATGCATGGTATGTTTGGCAGTTTGATTTGAGATTCTAGTTCGCACATTAGCGTATACAAAAGTGTGTCAGTCATGGTAGAAGTGGTGTATAGTGTTTTAGCTTGTGAAGAATAATGGCTAGCATACTCTTAGAATGATGAATGTTGTCGGGAAGAAGTGAGGGATTGTGCATAGATTATGTAAGGAACAGAGAAATCATGGAAGCTTGAGTCATTTAGGTTGTCATTTAATTTGAAGGTGTTGGGTGGTCATGGTGGATCAAAACAAATGAACATGGCTGGTGCACTCAAAGCCATGAATGTGATGGAAGGAGGTCAATGTTGTTAGGCAACTTGCAAGTGTTCTTGTGTGTGAAAGAAAAGTCTCCTGAGGCTGTGCTTGAGTGCTGGTTATCAAGAACCCTCCCGTTGGCCTCGAGAGAATGACATGAAAAAGAAGTTCCCAAAAAAAACTCCTCCTCCACCCTACCTGAGCTTGCTTTTTTCAATCAAAAGTTGAAATAGCCATTTTTGTTTTTCTTGCAGCGGCAATCGTAGCCTACGCAATAAATGCGTATCTATCACTTTACGTGTTGCGGATGGAAATCGGATATCTTCTGCACATATCTCTTTTTGAATGATTATTGTTCATAAAATTCAAATTGAAACTCATTTTATTTTAATACTTTATTTGTATTAGTTATAACCTTTTTTATATACTTTTTTTGTTATTATTTTAAAAACAAAATTAATATTTTCTGGACAAAATTGGGTTACTACAGATATTTATCCGTGGTGTTCACTCCATAAATAAATAGATATAATATATTGAAGAAATTGAAATTAATGAAAAAATATTTTATTAAGTTATATAATAAAATAATTGTGAAATATTTAGGCTAAATTATATTATTAGTTTTTTTTGTCAATATGCAATTTTAATTCTATTTTAAAATATAGGTATCTTATTTTAAAAATATAAAATTTTTGTCTTACCATTAATTTGATGATCATTGATCTTTAAAAATATGAAATTTTGATCTTATTATTAATTTGATGTTTGTTAATTATTAAATTTTGATGTTATTTAGTGATATGTCACAACTTAAGTGACATAATATTTAACAACGTGGTAAATATGGATAAAAATTAAAAAAATAATATACAAAAAATTCATTTATATTTATTTTTACAAGTACTTGATATTTATTTTATCAATAAAAATCTTATTTACATATATTTTTAATTTCTTTTAATTTCTAAATGTTATGTTACTAAATAACATCACTTAAATATGAGTAAATGTTAAAATTTAATAATGACTAATAGATGTCAATTTGATGGTAAAAATAAAATTTTATATTTTTAAAATTAAAAAACTAAATATCTCTATTTATGAATTAAGAAAGTTGTCAAAGATACAAAAAATCGATTGTTGTTATCTACAGTGTCAAAATTTATAAAATATGATTGCAATTTAAAAAAAATGACCAAAAATTGTGTTGTAAAAATATTTTATAATCAAACAGATCAAACTTAAAAAATCAATCATTGTGATTTGTGTCTAGATCTTGAAAAAATAATATTTTATTTTAATTTGTTGCATCGTTTTTAATATAAAAAAAATGAAGTAAGTTAAGTTTGTAACAACAAAACACCTTGTAAGACCTGAGATTTCTCCCTCTCTTTTCTTCATTCTACTCCTTCCTCCCTCTAAACTCTTTCATTTTTGGGTTCTCAAAGGTTGTTGAACTTTAGGAGTGCAAGGAAGCTTCAAAGCTCCAAAGTCAAATTATCATCCCTGTTCTCTTCTTCCTCGGATAGCACGAAGTCGAATTTTCTTCCCTTCCGAGGTAAAGGAAGCTAAAAACTTTGTTGATTTAATGTTGAGTGTAGCAATGAGTTGTATGTGGTTTGATGCGTTGGCTGAAAGGGGATGAATTTGAGGGGTTTTGAGTTAGAAGAATGGAGTTTTGAGTTTTTTTGAAGAATAAGATGATTCTTTGAAATCTTGATGCATGCATGTTGAAATTTTTGGGTTTTCTGGGTTGTATGAACAAAATGAGTAGAGATTATGAAGGTAGATCATATTTAGGGGTAAAATTGATGGATTATGGGTGAAAAATGAAAGTTGGAAGCCATGAAAGTGCAGAAAGCTCTACATTCAACGCTAGAGCACTAAACTAGCGTTGGAGCGCTAAACCAGCGCTAGAGTGCTAAACCAGTGCTGCAGTTGTGAGAGAAAACAAGGAGGCCAAGATCCAACGTTGCAGCTCTAGGTTGGGCTTTGTAGCCTTGGGAGGAACTGATCTAGTATAAATCCAACGTTGTAGCTCCAAGTTGGGCGCTACAGCCTGAAAGAAAATGAAACTAGCAGAAAGCCAAAGTTGGAGTGATAAATTGAGCATTGCAGTGACAAGGATTGATGACGAATTTGGTCTTGAAGTCTGCATGAAAGTTGTAGCCTTGGATGTTAGCTTTCCAATGGCATTGGAATCACCTAAAAAAGAGGTTTAGAACTCCAGTTATGACCTTTTTAGTGAGCAAGGGTCAAGCTATAAGGATTTAGGTAAATTGTTGTGGTTTTTACCATTTTTAACATGGTAGATGAGTGAATTAGAACCTGAGTTCTTCATGAAAGTTGTAGAAAATCTTCTTGTCTTTCTTATGAGATAAGTATAAGCATGATAAGAGTAGTATAACTCCCTATAAGTCATTTTATGTGAAGGTTGTCAGTGTAGGATAAATGATCTTTGGATAAGTTGCATGTTGATCATGTTGTATGATAGGTGAATTTGGTGAACATGAACAAAATACTTGTGTTTATTGCATGTTTTGTGATGTAGGGTGATGATAATTAGCATTAGTGTGCTATCTTTGTGTATTTAAAATGATAATGAGCATTGGTTTGCTAATTGTTGATTTCATGTTGAAAATGATATGTGCCAATTCCTTTATAGCATATGGTAATACATGGTGTCCCAAGCAATTGTATGATGAAATTTTTATATGGATTATGATGTATGAGGATGTTTAAAGTTGTTTAAGTTGTGATTGAAGTTTATATGCTAAACTACTGTACATGTTGTTGGTTTTGCCTTAAGTTATTCAGTTGCTAAATTGTTTGGCTGTTTTCACTTGATTGTCAAGATGTCATTTCTATTGATGTGTTTAAAGTTGTAAAGCTAATTTGATGTTGAGTTTTTTTATATTACTTTGATGTTTTAAATTGCCCTATAGTTGTGAGATGGATACTGACAGTTGTTAAAGTTGAAAGTTGTAAAGTTGTAAGTCATTCTAGATGTTAAGTTGATGTATGATGTTGTTTTCTCAAGATGTGAATATTTTAAGGATATATGTTGGTTATGTTGTTTAAGTTGACATGATGTGAAGTCGAAAGCTGGACTTTGCATGTTGTTAAAGCTGTTAAGTTAAATGCTGAAAGATGAATAAGTTGTTAAGTTGATAAATTATAAATATGTGAGTTAGATACATATCTTAGTTATGATACGTAGAAACTAGAGGAGAGTTAAAGATGTTTATGAACCTTATATCCCATTGTGTGGATATAAGTTGTGTTGCACCCTTCAATACGTGAGTTGGCTTCTGAATGGGTATGTTATTTTTAGTTGTCTCTTCTAGGTTCTACGTGGTAAACCGTGTGTGGGCAAGGTCGAGACACACGTGTGTGGGCAAGGTCGAGACACCCGTGTATGAAGCAACCACAATATAGGGGTCAGGTCGAGCTATACTGATTACAAGTGACCAATCGAGTAAAGTATCTGGTCGAAGACTTAGTCTTTAACCTAGTATCGGAGGGTTGTGGTATTCAGAGGGTAGTCGGTGGGCTAATCCCATAGGTGGCTTAGTGTTGTAGACTAATGTTGTGGTAAGCTCATACCCAAATTGTTATATCTTGACATAATACCATACTTTCTTGTTTAAGTGGTGAAACATGAGAAATCAATCTAGCTAATGCTAACCATTGTTTCTAGACTTGTGCTAGTCCCTGTTTTTGGCCTTAGTGTCAACCAATGTTTTCTGACCATAGTGTCTGTAACGACCCGCCATGTCTCTACACTTAATGGAATC
Organism: Cajanus cajan; assembly: GCF_000230855.2. Taxonomy (NCBI): domain Eukaryota; kingdom Viridiplantae; phylum Streptophyta; class Magnoliopsida; order Fabales; family Fabaceae; genus Cajanus; species Cajanus cajan. Next base: position 4,646,864 of record NC_138517.1, on the reverse strand, counting down.
GCACTACTACTAGTGAACTAAGAAAATATTAAGTTGGATAACTCATACATACGATATATATATAGGAATAAAAATAACTAAATTTCTTAAATACAAAATAATACGCCATATATGTACAGTCATCCCAAAAATAATATTCCCTAGTGCCGGTCAAACACAGACAAAATCGTTACCTAAAATGGTAACCCTAACACGAGGATCAAAGCTCCCCGTCTCGCAGCGGACACCTCAACTCCAAACTAGCCCTGACCTGCTCCCATACCAAGTATGATCATCGCAGTTCCACCACATGGAAAACAGAAGGGTAAGCTAGAATTCACAAATCAATCATACAAGTATAGAACTATAATCTATATTACACAATCATCCAACCATTAATCATATTCATAGAGTCTCACCATACACTCTATCCAATACTACTCATGCATAACATACAATGCACCAATCATGAAGTCAAACACCACACTTCATCATATTAATAATCATGCAATAAATGCATCTCATGACAGATATCAATGCATATCAATCATCTAATGCGTCGTCACGCATACACCTAGGAGATCTCCATAACAATAGAGCTGTATAAGTGACATTCCATCCTACCAAAACCACCCCAACCGTTTTCACGCCCAAAGCGCCCGCTCGGTCACAGCTAAATAGGATATAATCCTCCCTCGGGTTTACTCGGATGATGTCACTTACACACTTGGAAGTCCAGATCCACCGTCAGGTATAGCACAGCTGGGTACGGGCTTACCACGACCTTGGCATGCATTAACCAAGTCAATTGTGGAGTTCGCCCACCGACTATCCGCAAGGATCCACGCACCTTCCCGAGTACTTTGTTAAGGGAATAACCCTCGACCTCATACCCCGCTCCAACACTAGTTAAGGACTTAGAGGAGACTCACCCAACCCAGTGGCCTATCTGAGCACCACTCTCCCAAATCCAGTGGCCTCCCAGAGCACCACTCTCATATATTAGTGGCCTATCCAAGCACCACTCTCAAGAGACTCTATGTGAGCTCTTCTAGTTCGAAAATATTTTTTCTCTCCTCAAGTCCTAGGCTAGATTCATGCCATAGGCATCACATGCAATCATGCATCATACATCATAATGGTCTGCCCACCATCATGATCAACAATCATACACATGTCATAAGACATCACATGCAATAATGCATCATACATCATATATCACACAAATATGATCTAACATTTTAACTTTTAACATATTTACGCTCGGCGTAGCCTGAGCTCGCCCAGCCTAATCCCAACCTGAAAGCCCTAAGCTCTTCCATGCCTGGCGCACTCAACCTGCGCCTAGCCTAATCCCAGTTAGAGAGTTCAGAAACTCTCATCCAAACCAACAAATCCAGCCACATGCAAACACAAAACACAATACATAGGATCCATACAACTCAAAATAAACTCAAATCTCACATGCATCCAACCTATGCATCAAAATCATCAAAATCCTCTCAAAACCCCAAAAGATGAGATTTTCTTCAATCATCTATGGATTCTCAACATTCACGCACCTATTGAGTTTCTAAACTCACATGCAACCTACACAACAACCATTCTAGCTTCCCTTACCTGAAGATTGACTCAGATAGCCAAAGACTGAACAAAAGTAGAATTTCCCCTCGAGGCTCAACTTGGAACTTCAGTCCTCCCAAAACAAGCTTTCTAATCTGAATTTCAAGAAAAGATAGAAGGAGTTATTGATCTAGAGGAGAAAAGGAGTTAAACAGAGAAATTTGGGAGAGAAAGGAGCTCACTGACCCAGAGACCTTCTCTCTAAAACTTCTCTCTAAAAACTCCCATTTCCCTGAAGGCCCCCAACCCCTATTTATAGACTTTCGGATTGGCCCAGAACGGCCCGTACCGAGTTCAGAACGGCCCATTCCGAACTCCCAAATCACGCACAAAAACTACGCCCAGAACGGCCCGTTCTAAAATCAGAACGGCCCGTTCCGGGACTCATCCGGAACGGCCCGTTCTCCTTTCCAGAACGGCCCGTTCTCCTTCCAGAACGGCCCGTTCTCCTTCATTTTTGAAAGGCCAAATCAGTAGTTTGGAACGGCCCGTTCCAATTTGGGAACGGCCCGTTCTGGCTACTAATTTTTTTTTTAACGTTACAATACTCCCCAACAACAGGAATTTTCGTCCTCGAAAATAGGTCTACCTGAAAAGAGGAATGAATACTGTTCCGTGAACTGACTCTCCACCTCACAGGTAACCTCACAAGTAGCTGCATCCCAAACAATCCTCACCAAGCTGATGGACTTGCCACAAAACTTCTTCAACTTGTGATCAACCACAGCTACCAATCTCTTCTCATAGGTCAAGTTCTCTCTAACTTGCACCTCATCCAGCTCTACCACTTGACTCAGGTCTCTGATGTAGTTCCTCAACTGTGAAACGTGAAACACATGCTCTCCCTCTTCAAATTCTAGAGGTCTCCTCCTCCTATCAGCATAGGACTTTCATCAACTCTGGGTAGCCCTCAACCTTTCCTGAATCTATCTCACCATCTCAGTAGTCTGAAGAACTAACTCTAGACCAACCACTACTAACTCACCCTCCTGATACCAACATAATGGAGTTCTACACCTCCTACCATACAAAGCCTTAAAAGATGTCATGCTAATAATCAAGTGATAACTGTTATTATAAATAAACTTTACCAATGGTAACCCCTCTTCCCAGCTACCCAGATGATCCAACACATAAGCTCTCAAGAGATCCTCCATTGACTGAATTGTCCTCTCCGACTGACCATCTATCTGTGGATGATAAACAGAGCTCAACCTCAACCTTGTTCCCAAAGCCTGATGCAGAGTCTGCCAACCGGGAAGTAAACCTTGGATCTCTGTCAGAGATAATACTGTAAGACACTCCATGCAACCGTACTATCTCTCTGATATACAACTGTGCAAGCCTCTCCAAGGACCACCTCTTGATAGGAAGAAAGTGCGCACACTTTGTCAACCTATCAACAATCACTCAGATAGATTCATTGTTCCTAGCTGTCCTAGGCAACCGAACCACAAAGTCCTTAGTGACATTATCACACTTCCACTCGAAAATCTCCATCAGCACTAAGCTCAAATCACTAAGCTCAAACCCTGCTGCCCTCTTAATACCAAGCAATCCCAAAATCCTCAACAATTATAGATCTTGTAATTGCTTAGTTCCCACCTGTCTCAAGAACTCATTAGTTATGGTGATCATACCGCAACTAATGTGATCTTGGACAACCTCCACTTCTAGTCTCAAATCTCTAAACTACTCAATCAGCTCTAACTCCTTAATCAACATAGCTGACACATGAATGGATTTCCTACTCAATACATCCGCTACCACACTCACCTTCCCAGGATGATACATCAACTTAAAATCAAAGTCCTTTAGGAATTCCATCCACCTTCTCTGCCTCATATTCAACTCCTTCTGATCACTAAATACCCTGAATCTCGTACCATACAGATAGTGCCTCCATGACTTCAAGGCAAACACCGCAGCTGCAACTCCCAAATCATGAGTAGGATAATTCCTCTCAAGAGTCTTAAGTTGCCTCGAAGCATACGCTACTACTCTCCCTTCCTGCATCAATATACAATCCAACCCCTGGAGAGAAGCATTACAACACACATCAAAATACTCACCAGTGTCAGGTAACACCAAAGCTAGAGAAGTAGTCAATCACCCCTTCAATTCCTGAAAACTCTGCTCACAAGCGTCCATCCAAACTAAAAGCTGATCTTTCCAAGTCAGTTAAGTCAAAGGCATTACTATTCGAGAGAAACTTTTCATGAATCTCTGATAGTTACCCATTAACCCAACAAAACTCCTAATCCCCGTAACAGTCCTCTGACGCTCCCACTGGATCACAACCTCCACCTTGGCTGGATCCCCTGCAACCCCCTCTATCGATATCACATGCCCCAAATCTCACCTCAGACAACCAAAACTCACACTTGGACAGCTTGGCATACAACTACCTCTCCCTCAACACCTCTAAAACCAACCTCAGATGCTCACGGTGATCCTCCAAAGATCTAGAATACACTAATGTATCATCAATGAAGACCACCACAAATCTGTCCAAGAACGGTCTAAAGATCCTGTTCATGTAATCCATGAACACTATTGGAACATTAGTGACACCGAAATACATCATTACGCACTCATAATGACCATACCTAGTCCTGAAAAATAGTCTTCGATATGTCACTCTCCTTTACCCTGATCTGATGGCATCTGAATCTTAAATCAATCATCAAAACATCGAAGCTCCCCCCAGCTAATCCATCAAATCATCAATTCTCAAAAGCGGATACTCATTCCTTATTGTCAACTTATTCAGTTGCCGATAATCACACAAACGACCCCACCACCTTTCTCTACTAACAGTACCAGGGCACCCCAAGGAGAAACATTGGACCTCACTACTGTTTCTCCAACAAATCCTCAATCTGTTTCTTCAGCTTTACCAACTCAGCTTGAACCATCCTATAAAAAGCCACTGATACTGATCTTGCACCAATACCAGGTCAATGGTAAATACAACATCACGCATAGCTGACAGTCCCGGCACATCATCTGGGAACACCTCAGGAAACTCACTGACAATCTCAATCCCAGTGATGGCCCTCATCATCTCAATCATTTAAAACGACAAACAACATGAAGCACTCAGCTCTATCTCTCATCAACTACTCAGCCTGACCCGCTGACAACAACACCTCATCCTCTAACTGAGGAAATACCAACTCTCTTCGAGCACAATCTATAAGGATGTGATAGGCAGATAACCAATCCATCCCTAAGATTATGTCAACATCTACCATGAACAACACAATCAGGTTCACTCAGAACCTCCTACCAAACACCTCTATCGGGCATCTCACATGTATCTCCGATGTCACCAAAAAAATTGAAGTCATAATAGATACATACAAATCAACGTGCCATGCAGACACCGATAATCCAATCTCTCCACACAATCAAAAGAAATGAAAGAATGCATGGCACCAGAATCGAACAAAAATAAAACATCCTCACCTGCTGCTTTCCCCTTCCTCTTCACCAAATCTGATGAAGTGGAAGTCTCTACACTTGACAATGCAAGCACTCTCCCTACAGTTGTAGGCCTGGATGGCCCCGGGACACTTCCAGATAAAGTCGACGGTGTCTGACAATCTCTAGAGATGTGGCCTGGCCTACCACATCTGAAGCAAACATTCCCCGGATGAGGACAATCTCTAACCACATGTGCTCTTCCACATCTGTAGCACCGCACCGACTGTGCTCCACCCTGAGGAGTAGCAGGACGAGGTCTCCTACTAACAGCTACTCTCTGAGACTGTACAGGTCTGTCATAGGGTCCCCTCTGCTGGCTTCCTCTCCTGAACTCTAGCAGCCTTACCACTGCTACCACCACCTTCCAATCTCTCAACAGTCTTTGCCTTCTCAACCAAGGCAGGAAACTCCACTATGGACATAGGGACTATGACTCTCTTCAGCTCATGCCTCAACCCCTCCGCAACTTCCTACATCTCCAAGCCTCAGATACGGCCTGAGAGTAGAAACAAGCCAGATGCTCAAACCTCGTAGCATAATCTGGAACAGACATGCTCCCCTGTTGCAGTTTCATGAACTCAGCTTCCTTAGCATATCTAACGCTGTCCGAGAAATACTTCTCCAATAAAATTATCTTGAAGCAATCCCAATCTATAACCACACCTTTGTTCTCTATCATCTACCTGGTGTCTCTCCACCAGTACACAATCTCGCCACCAGCATGTATACTGCATAGGCCAACTTCCTCTCCTCAAAAAATCCCAAAACATTGAAAATCTTCTCATCTCACACAACCACAAATATATCACATCGGGATCTGAATCCCCCCTTGAACTGATGAGAGTAACATCTCCTGAACTCTACTAAATCTCTCCCATCTTGAGAGACCACCGGTCTAGTTGCCTCAACCGCAACTCTACCCGCCTCCATCTAAGCAAAGTGAGCACTTTGTTATCGCATCACCATGGCCATCATCTCCATAGCCCTAGTGATATGATCAAACTGAGACCTCACCATACTAAAAGAATTCAAACATTTTTTTACTAACACATCACCACTACAACTCACCAATACTAACAAATATCAGAGATATGACACAACAGAAACCTAGAAGGATCACTCCCCACAGAGTATCCTAAAAGACTTGACCGGCTCTGATACCATAAAAGTGTAACGACCCGCCATGTCTCTACACTTAATGGAATCGCACTACTACTAGTGAACTAAGAAAATATTAAGTTGGATAACTCATACATACGGTATATATATAGGAATAAAAATAACTAAATTTCTTAAATACAAAATAATACGCCATATATGTACAGTCATCCCAAAAATAATATTCCCTAGTGTCGGTCAAACATAGACAAAATCGTTACCTAAAATGGTAACCCTAACACGAGGATTAAAGCTCCCCGTCTCGCAGCGGACACCTCAACTCCAAGCTAGCCCTGACCTGCTCCCATACCAAGTATGATCATCGCAGTTCCACCACATGGAAAACAGAAGGGTAAGCTAGAATTCACAAATCAATCATACAAGTATTGAACTATAATCTATATTACACAATCATCCAACCATTAATCATATTCATAGAGTCTCACCATACACTCTATCCAATACTACTCATGCATAACATACAATGCACCAATCATGAAGTCAAACACCACACTTCATCATATTAATAATCATGTAGTAAATGCATCTCATGACAGATATCAATGCATATCAATCATCTAATGCGTCGTCACGCATACACCTAGGAGATCTCCATAACAATAGAGCTGTATAAGTGACATTCCATCCTACCAAAACCACACCAACCGTTTTCACGCCCAAAGCGCCCGCTCGGTCACAGCTAAACAGGATATAATCCTCCCTCGGGTTTACTCGGATGATGTCACTTACACACTTGGAAGTCCAGATCCACCGTCAGGTATAGCACAGCTGGGTACGGGCTTACCACGACCTTGGCATGCATTAACCAAGTCAATTGTGGAGTTTGCCCACCGACTATCCGCAAGGATCCACGCACCTTCCCGAGTACTTGGTTAAGGGAATAACCCTCGACCTTATACCCCGCTCCAACACTAGCTAAGGACTTAGAGGAGACTCACCCAACCCAGTGGCCTATCTGAGCACCACTCTCCCAGATCCAGTGGCCTCCCAGAGCACCACTCTCATATATCAGTGGCCTATCCAAGCACCACTCTCAAGAGACTCTATGTGAGCTCTTCCAGTTCGAAAATATTTTTTCTCTCCTCAAGTCCTAGGCTAGACTCATGCCATAGGCATCACATGCAATCATGCATCATACATCATAATGGTCTGCCCACCATCATGATCAACAATCATACATATGTCATAAGAAATCACATGCAATAATGCATCATACATCATATATCACACATATATGATCTAACATTTTAACTTTTAACATATTTACGCTCAGCGTAGCCTGAGCTCGCCCAGCCTAATCCCAACCTGAAAGCCCTAAGCTCTTCCATGCCTGGCGCACTCAACCTGCGCCTAGCCTAATCCCAGTCAGAGAGTTCAGAAACTCTCATCCAAACCAACAAATCCAACCACATGCAAACACAAAACACAATACATAGGCTCCATACAACTCAAAATAAACTCAAATCTCACATGCATCCAACCTATGCATCAAAATCATCAAAATCATCTCAAAACCCCAAAAGATGAGATTTTCTTCAATCATCTATGGATTCTCAACATTCACGCACCTATTGAGTTTCTAAACTCACATGCAACCTACACAACAACCATTCTAGCTTCCCTTACCTGAGGATTGACTCAGATAGCCAAAGACTGAACAAAAGTAGAATTTCCCCTCGAGGCTCAACTCGGAACTTCAGTCCTCCCAAAACAAGCTTTCTAATCTAAATTTCAAGAAAAGATAGAAGGAGTTATTAATCTAGAGGAGAAAAGGAGTTAAACAGAGAAATTTGGGAGAGAAAGGAGCTCACTGACCCAGAGACCTTCTCTCTAAAACTTCTCTCTAAAAACTCCCATTTCCCTGAAGGCCCCCAACCCCTATTTATAGACTTTCGAATTGGCCCAGAATGGCCCGTACCGAGTTCAGAACGGCCCGTTCTGAACTCCCAAATCACGCACAAAAACTACGCCCAGAACGGCCCGTTCTAAAATCAGAATGGCCCGTTCCGGGACTCATCCGGAACGGCCCGTTCTCCTTCCAGAACGGCCCGTTCTCCTTCATTTTTGAAAGGCCAAATCAGTAGTTTGGAACGGCCCGTTCCAATTTGGGAACGGCCCGTTCTGGCTACTGATTTTTTTTAACGTTACAATACTCCCCAACAACAGGAATTTTTGTTCTCGAAAATAGGTCTACCTGAAAAGAGGAATGAATACTGTTCCGTGAACTGACTCTCCACCTCACAGGTAACCTCACAAGTAGCTGCATCCCAAACAATCCTCACCAAGCTGATGGGCTTGCCACAAAGCTTCTTCAACTTGTGATCAACCACAGCTACCAATCTCTTCTCATAGGTCAAGTTCTCTCTAACTTGCACCTCATCCAGCTCTACCACTTGACTCAGGTCTCTGATGTAGTTCCTCAACTGTGAAACGTGAAACACATGCTCTCCCTCTTCAAATTCTAGAGGTCTCCTCCTCCTATCAGCATAGGACTTTCATCAACTCTGGGTAGCCTTCAACCTTTCCTGAATCTATCTCACCATCTCAGTAGTCTGAAGAACTAACTCTAGACCAACCACTACTGACTCACCCTCCTGATACCAACATAATGGAGTTCTACACCTCCTACCATACAAAGCCTTAAAAGATGTCATGCCAATAATCAAGTGATAACTGTTATTATAAATAAACTTTACCAATGGTAACCCCTCTTCCCAGCTACCCAGATGATCCAACACATAAGCTCTCAAGAGATCCTCCATTGACTGAATTGTCCTCTCCGACTGACCATCTATCTGTGGATGATAAACAGAGCTCAACCTCAACCTTGTTCCCAAAGCCTGATGCAGAGTCTGCCAACCGGGAAGTAAACCTTGGATCTCTGTCAGAGATAATACTGTAAGACACTCCATGCAACCGTACTATCTCTCTGATATACAACTGTGCAAGCCTCTCCAAGGACCACCTCTTGATAGGAAGAAAGTGCGCACACTTTGTCAACCTATCAACAATCACTCAGATAGAGTCATTGTTCCTAGCTGTCCTAGGCAACCGAACCACACAGTCCTTAGTGACATTATCACACTTCCACTCGAAAATCTCCATCAGCACTAAGCTCAAAGCACTAAGCTCAAACCCTGCTGCCCTCTTAATACCAAGCAATCCCAAAATCCTCAACAATTCTAGATCTTGTAATTGCTTAGTTCCCACCTGTCTCAAGAACTCATTAGTTATGGTGATCATACCGCAACTAATGTGATCTTGGACAACCTCCACTTCTAGTCTCAAATCTCTAAACTACTCAATCAGCTCCAACTCCTTAATCAACATAGCTGACACATGAATGGATTTCCTACTCAATACATCCGCTACCACACTCACCTTCCCAGGATGATACATCAACTTAAAATCAAAGTCCTTTAGGAATTCCATCCACCTTCTCTGCCTCATATTCAACTCCTTCTGATCACTAAATACCCTGAATCTCGTACCATACAGATAGTGCCTCCATGACTTCAAGGCAAACACCGCAGCTGCAACTCCCAAATCATGAGTAGGATAATTCCTCTCATGAGTCTTAAGTTGCCTCGAAGCATACGCTACTACTCTCCCTTCCTGCATCAACATACAACCCAACCCCTGGTGAGAAGCATTACAACACACATCAAAATACTCACCAGTGTCAGGTAACACCAAAGCTAGAGAAGTAGTCAATCACCCCTTCAATTCCTGAAAACTCTGCTCACAAGCGTCCATCCAAACTAAAAGCTGATCTTTCCAAGTCAGTTAAGTCAAAGGCATTACTATTCGAGAGAAACTCTTCATGAATCTCTGATAGTTACCCATTAACCCAACAAAACTCCTAATCCCCGTAACAGTCCTCTGACGCTCCCACTGGATCACAACCTCCACCTTGGCTGGATCCCCTGCAACCCCCTCTATCGATATCACATGCCCCAAATCTCACCTCAGACAACCAAAACTCACACTTAGACAGCTTGGCATACAACTACCTCTCCCTCAACACCTCTAAAACCAACCTCAGATGCTCACGGTGATCCTCCAAAGATCTAGAATACACTAATATATCATCAATGAAGACCACCACAAATCTGTCCAAGAACGGTCTAAAGATCCTGTTCATGTAATCCATGAACACTATTGGAACATTAGTGACACCGAAATACATCATTACGCACTCATAATGACCATACCTAGTCCTGAAAAATAGTCTTCGATATGTCACTCTCCTTTACCCTGATCTGATGGCATCTGAATCTTAAATCAATCATCAAAACATCGAAGCTCCCCCCAGCTAATCCATCAAATCATCAATTCTCAAAAGCGGATACTCATTCCTTATTGTCAACTTATTCAGTTGCCGATAATCACACAAACGACCCCACCACCTTTCTCTACTAACAGTACCAGGGCACCCCAAGGAGAAACATTGGACCTCACTACTGTTTCTCCAACAAATCCTCAATCTGTTTCTTCAGCTTTACCAACTCAGCTTGAACCATCCTATAAAAAGCCACTGATACTGATCTTGCACCAATACCAGGTCAATGGTAAATACAACATCACGCATAGCTGACAGTCCCGGCACATCATCTGGGAACACCTCAGGAAACTCACTGACAATCTCAATCCCAGTGATGGCCCTCATCATCTCAATCATTTAAAACGACAAACAACATGAAGCACTCAGCTCCATCTCTCATTGATAAATCATGATTTGATATGTATCTTTTCCTTTAATTTAGCTATTTTACATTCCATCCATGGCTAATTATAGGATTTAGATAAATATGTGTGTTGTTGGGCCTAATTGGATAGTTGGGAATTATTATTCTAAATTTTGCTGTTTTTGGGCTGATGAACATGTCTCGGTTTTCAGGCCATAACTTGGGCTGTGGTGATCCAAATGGAGCAAACTTGGTGGCCCTGGGAAGCTGAGACAAAGACCTAAAACTTTGCAGAAGGCGCCGTTGGCAACTTCGATCATCTAGAAGGCCAAAGTCGGTGATCAATAATCGGTGCGGAAAAGAATATGGAATCCAACTCATCCCACCAACAACACCAAATCATCCCACCACCTACACAACTCATCCCATTTCGTTTTGTCTACACTTTTTCCCATTATTTTACAGTTTTTATGTGTTGTATGAAGGCTATAAATAGGCCTTCATTTCTCCATTGCAAGATGTCCCAAACACCTTCAAATAAGTTACTCTTGGGTGTTCTTCTACCTCCCTTTCTTCTTCTTCTTCTCAATTTCTTCTTAGTCTTTCTTGTTATTTAATGTTATAATGTCTTTTAATTTTATGGATAGCTAAGTTTATAATTCAGCTTGTGGTAATAAGTTCTAATGGATTTTGAGGTTTGAAGAAAATTTTGTGTATCCTCAACTCTTAATAATTGAATTTATCTTTATCTTTCTATCTTGTTTATGCTTATATAATTGAATTTGAATTGATCACTTAAATTCATTACATAAGACGTTCTCATTAACTCCTTGAACTAAGACCTATGTGATGCTTACTTACATTGGACTTAAGAAGGAATGCAAGACCAAGAATTATGTGACGCTTGTTTACATTAATTTTGAGAAAGACAAAGGAATATTCATGGACTTAATTGATTGACTCATTAATTGTTTGCCGATTCAAGGACTTAGAGTTTAACTAGGGATTAAATGTGAATGAATAATTCTAACCTTGTTAACTCGAATCATGTTTGCTTAAACATTTGAAGAATCTCCTAAATTAATTGACGCTTGATTGGTTAACTTTGGGACAAGCAAGAATTGATTAATTAAGTTCTCCAATGGATGGCTTGTTGGATTCTTGGACTTAGAGACCAAATAGGGATTAAAATTGGACGCTTGATCCTAACCTAATGGACTCAAATAATGTTCGCTTGAACTTTGGAAAGAATCTATTTAAGTTTTGTTGGTGCTTAACTAATTGAACTTAAATGCAAGAATTTAATTATTAGTTGAGATTGAGATTTTGAACCAAGGATAAATCCAAAGAACGAAAATCCACAAGTTGAAGTTTTTATCATCTAAGTTTATTATTCAACTTCTTGTTCTAAAAATTATATCAAACTCCAAACCCCCCCCCCCTTTTTCCAAAATTTTGTTAATACTTGTAGACCCCTAAAATTGTCCGGGTCGGAAATAAAGCTTGAAGACTCTCGAAGACTGAAGGATAATCAGCCAGAAGGACTCCTCGAAGGCCCTAGGAGGGTTCTCTGTAGGTCCAGAGGTCTTAGAATAGCTCAAAATAAAGAAGTGGAGGGAAAAAGCCCAATACGGCCGTACTGAACTCAATACGGCCGTATTGAAGCTTCAATACGGCCATACTGAAGTCAGTACGACCGTATTGACACTTCAATACGACCGCTGCGAACTCAATACGGGCGTATTGAAATTTCTGACTTTCAATACGACCGTATTGAACTCCAATACGACCGTATTGAAGTTCAAAAATTTCAATACGGCCGTATTGGCCCTGTAGGCCGTACTGCGCCTATTCCCTATAAATATGACGTCAATTGGACGTCATTCCACACTTTTTCAGATAGTTTCAACCCTCTCCTTGAGGATTCTGGGGTTTTTGAGCAGTGTTCTGCCCTAGAAATCACTCGGAGAGTTGATCCGACGAAGTTCTTGAGCCCCGAGCCATTTTGCTTGAGGATCGAACCTAGTCGAGGGGAAATCTTTTTGATTCCCTTAGTTAAAATTTTGTTCTAGGAGAGCGAGGAGCGGGCTTGTAGAGTGAGGGAACGCCAAAACGCTTCCCAGTTCTTTGCAATATATAAAAGCACGCTTCAAGAGGTTTCCCTTCAATCCTTCCTTTTACTGCTTTCTGTGTGCATATTTAAACTGTCATCATGTAGATAGCCAATTTATAATTGCTTAGAATAAATAGGGGTAATTTAGTAATTTTATACTGTTCTTTTAAAAATAATCTGTCATAGGGAACCCGAAAGGGGCGCCGTGGGGTGCTAACACCTTCCCCACGCGTAACCGACTCCCTTACCCAACTCTGGTTGTAGTGGCCAAAGTTGATTTTTAAATCAATTGCCTTATCCCTTTTTCCAATGTTTTGAGTAAAACATTGGTGGCGACTCCACGAACCCTCCTTTTGCGAAAACCACTAATCCATGGAGGGTCCCGCTTGGGATTAATATGGGTTGGTGAGCCTTTTAATAAAATTGCTCGTTTGACGAGGTCTCAGTTTGAGAATAAGTCATTCTAGCAATCCACTATTTTTAAACAAAATAAACGAGTCCAACCATCCTTCGCGAATGCCGAAAGCCCGTTTCGGGCCGGTGGCGACAGATGGCGACTCCACTGGGGAAGCCTCGAGAGTCAGTCCCATTTAGTGACAGATTATTTTTAACAAATAATAGTTAAAATTACTTCATTACCCCTCACTTGTATGATAACATGTTTATCTATTTGGCTTTAATAATTGTTGTATTTTTAAATTTACGCAATTGTTTGAAATAAAAACTGTACACAAACCTTTGCACACAACAGTTCCCTCTATACCCGGGGGCATGAGTGATTAACCATAGGGAGTGGATGTTAGTACGGCCGGTTGTCGAATGGGTCTATAGGTGCCCGTAGACCGTTGTCGGAAAACATCACTCAAGGTGATAACCATGAACTTGAGTCCGACGGTGCGTTGGAACTTTCCATCGACCTACGACGAGAGGAATTGGGTCCCTATAATGGGGGCACCTTGGGGGCCTTGGACTGGTGAGAACAGTTAGAACCTACCTTGAATATGCACCATTTCTGCAGGATACCCCTACCTCGTGATTCGCTCGTGACTGTTCGTGGATGAGTGAATTGTGTGTGCATTTTTATGTGACATTGTATGAGCATACATTTGCATTCTTTAAACATACAACATCCCTAGTAAAATAAAAATAAATAGAAATAAGGATCTTCTAGTACATGGTGTTAACATCTACCTTCATTGCATTCATATAGGTAGTTTCCCCTTTTCACCCAAAAATACAAAAATATACAAAATATCAAAAAAATATATAAGGATATTTACCCAAACCAAGCAATATCATGCATCATGTTAGGAAAATCTCAAAAACATGATAATGCTTAGTTAAATAAACACTATGCATGCATATTCATCTCCATCATCTCATATCATGCATTTTATTGTAGATCATGGAGGGATCTAGGGGAATGCAAGGGCAATTGAAGAAAGTGGACTTCTTATTGTACCGTGCCGAGAGGTTGGATCACCTCTGTACCTTGATGCCACGAGAGGCTCGTTTGGAGTTCGAAAAATCTTATGGACGAGTCCTTGACTTGATGAAGATTTGTGTGGATCCAGCCTTTCTGAGAGCCTTGGTCCATTTCTGGAGTATCAATCTGCACTGTTTTGAATTCCCCCAGTTTGACTTAGTTCCTACTCTCGAGGAGTATGAACTCATGCTTCGATGGCCCAAATCAACAGGGGTCTATATTTTCCATGGAAATCATGTGGCCGTAGAGAGAGTTGCCACTCAAGTCAAACTACCACCACGATTATCTGCTTTAGTGGGGAACGGCAGTATCAAGGGTTGGAAGCTTGCTATGATTGAAAACCACCTTTCTTCTTTGGCTGATGAGGGAGATTGGTTAACTTTCAACAAGACTCTAGCGTTAGCCGTGTTTGGGATGATCTTATTCCCCTTTCACGCTAACACAGTGGACCATGCTGCCATGGACGCTTTCTTCGCTTGGGACGTACATATGAAGAGTCCCGTGCCTGCCATTCTTGCCGACACCTTGCTGTCTGTCAGCCTATCTCAACAGAAGCAAGGGAAAACTATCCGATGCTGTACCTCCTTGTTGTATGTGTGGGGCATCACACACTTTTATGCCTCTAGTCATATGGGGACTTTGCCCGACCCTTTGAGAAGTTTTTCGAAGATCCCCGTACGCCGCCGGTATGCTTCCGAGTGGAAGGAAGAGATGGAACAGTGGAGTATTGAGCACTTCACGTGGGTTTGTCCTTGGTTCCGTCCAAGCAATGTATTAACAAGATGCGGCAATTATCCAAGCGTACCATTAATGGGCCTCAGAGGTTGCATAGCTTATTCACCTAGATTGGCTATGAGGCAACTCATGAGGACTCAAATTGTTCTTACCAAAGAGGAGCTTGGAGGGTTGTGTTTCTCCTTTGATCCCGAACATCAGAGGGACATGCATGCTGTCATTAGAGCATGGGAGAAACCAATCTATGAGGGAGATCGCGAGCTTGGAAAGCCTCGGGTATCCGCCTCCACCGACTACGAGATATGGAGGAACGAGAGAGGGGTGCCTCAACCATCCACCTCTTGCGCAACCACAACCACAAGGAGGTTAATGCAAGAACAAGTCGACGCCTTGACCAAAAAGCTGGAAAGTATGGAAGCTCAAATGAGGTTTCTTGAAGAAAAAAATGAAGAATCCAGTTTTACTATTGATGGTCTTCAAAGGCAATGCAAGAAGAAAGACCACGAGATAGAGCGGCTCAAGGACGAGTGTGCTAACCTCAACGAGGAGACTACGCGGGCATCCAAAATGCCAAAGATTGAACCGAGTAGTCAACTCCAAGAAGTCAATGCAAAGATAGCACACCTGGAAGCCGAACATGCAAGGCAGGCTCAGTTGATCAAGAACATGCAAGAAGATCTGCTCTTGACTCGATCCGACGCACAACAATGGCGGGAAGTTGCTCAACAACAAGCCGCAAACCTTTCCGATTTCCGCAAAAAGGAGAGGGAGGGACTAGCACAAATGGCTAGACTCCGAGAGGAGAAGGATCGAGCCGAAGACGAGCTTAATGAGCTACAGGCCATGATCAACTACTATACTCAGAAAGCGAAGGAGGCTCAGAAAATCAGTGACGATATGAGCCAAGCGGTCCATACACAGATTAAAGCAATGGGTCGTCACATCGAGGAAGCCGAAGATGAGTGGCAAAGAAACATGAACCCGCCTGTGGGTTTTTACCGGCTTTTCTCTTATTGTAAAAAATTACTTCAAAGCATTGTATAAAAAGTTGTACACTTTCTTCAATAAATAAAATCGAATTCTTGAGATTTATCGCCTTTGCATCTCATAGTCATTCATTTGCATTTATCTCTCCCGGTAATTTAATAATAAATGTTAATAAAAAGAAAGAAATAATCAATGCGTATGTTCAGAATGGATCGCACGCCATTGGTCATTAAATGCAAGCCAACAACTGCGCAAAGCGAACACACGACGACGCCGTTGTTGGTAATCAAGACAGACGAAAGGGAGGGTCCGACACCGTTAAGGATCATCGCTCCGAGGCCTTTCCCCTACAAAACAAATAAGGCTGTACCGTGGATATACGACATCCACTCTTCTGCCGACAGCGATATCTCCAACATCGCTGGACTTGGGGGCATGACTAGGAGTGGCAGGATCTACACTCCCGAAGATCTGTACGATAAAGCTCCCAAGAATAAAGGAAAAGAAAAGGAAAAAACCGAGGAAAAAGAATCCGAGGAGGAGACAGACGAACTGTTAAAGTTTATCCGACAGAGCGAGTACTCCATCGTGGATCAACTTCATAGGACACCAGCAAAGATTACGCTGTTGTCGTTGATCCTAAGCTCCGAACCGCATCGGCAAGCTCTGTTGAAAGTCTTGAACGAGGCATATGTGTCGCACACTATCTCCCAAGACAAGTTTGAGGGGATTGTTAGTCATATCACGGCTAATGATCACCTCACTTTCACCGATGAAGAGATCCCCGCCGAGGGACCTAATCACAATAAGCCCTTGCACATCTCTGTAAAGTGCAAGGAATACCACATCGCAAAAGTCTTGGTGGATAACGGATCTTCCTTGAATGTGATGCCCAAAAGAACTCTTGATCAAGTGGCAATCAAGGGAGTCCGAATGCGCCCGAGCAACATGATCGTTCGAGCTTTCGACGGTTCTAAAAGAGAAGTGGTGGGAGAAGTCAATCTTCCAATCCAAATTGGACCCACCATCTTCAACGTCGAATTCCAAGTGATGGATATTACTCCTGCATACAGCTGTCTCCTAGGCCGACCTTGGATTCATGATGCGAAAGCTGTACCCTCTACGCTCCACCAAAAAGTCAAATTCATCGTGGGTGACAAACTGGTGACCGTGCAAGCTGAAGATGACATACTCATCAGTAAGCCATCCAACATACCTTATGTGGATGCAGCAGAGGAAGCTTTAGAAACCGCCTTCCAAGCATTGGAAATTGCCAATGTTGAAACGTTTCCCCGAGAAATGAAGAAGGTAGCCCATATGCTCACAAAGAACGGATACTTGCCAGGACAAGGATTGGGCAAGTACTCCCAAGGAATCCCGGAGCTACCTATTATCAAGGACAATCCGGGGAAGCAAGGGTTAGGATACAACCCTGTTAAAGATCAAAGAACGAAGAGGAATCAAGATCCTTCTCGACGTTCTTTAAGCCAGATCTTTAGGAAGGCTGGTTCACAAATGTCGAGGCCAGCTGTTGTCATCAAGTGTCTTTCTCCTTCCGATAGGGATGTATAGACTCAGTGACTATTAGAGATCACTCCTCGAGGACAGCCCGACCCCCGAGCCTCGATAGGGCACATGTTTCCATTATGATTAGAATAAAATCATTCTTCATTAATTTCTTATTGATTCTTTCCTTGCTTACAATAAAGTTCTAGATCACATTATTTAACCCTGTTTGAATGAACATAAATGAGGTTAAGATCGTCTTAATAATCAATAAACCCGCATCATTTTTATGTGGAAGTGTGCATGACAGTTTGGAGCACCTTTTCTTGGCATCAATAAGTGCCATCATGGATAAAGAAATACTAAAGATAATAAGCTCGGCAGGAAACCCAAAAAGGGGACTGCGCAAAAATAAGAACAAAAGACCCGTTAGGAATCCCACAAAAGGGTGACCTAGGCAAAAATTAGGGTTACAAAATAATGAGTAACAACAAAAGCCCGCTAAGACATCACAAATGGGTGTTTTAGGCAAAAGTTAGGGCCGTCAAAAAAAGAAAAACAAAATAAATCCATGATGGTACCATTAATCGAATTCAACAAGGGGCTCAAGAAAAGCTATCCAAGTTGTCAAAGCACAATCATTAATAACGAAGATGTGCTTAACTTCATAAATGTTTAATCGAACAAACCTAAACACATAAGCCTACCATGGCCAGCCATTCTTACAAAATCCATTTTTCAAAAATAAAACAATCCCCTCTAAAACACAAACTTTTGAAAAATATACCTTTTCCTTCTTTTTTCTCTTGTCCCCAACGATTTTTGAATAATCTAGTGGAAACATGGAGATATAGTGGTCAATAGGAGGGTTGACACATCTTCTAAAGGAAGGGAGAATCATTTGGTTGATAACACCAAAAAACAAATACGCATCATTCCTCGGTTACAGAAATCGGCAAAGCACAGTCTGTCTGGAGGAATGGCAAGATCCAAACAAAGAACGCACCGATTAATTCTTTTGAAAAACTGAATCAAATAGAATTAGGTGCATCTCATTCGCATACATACATACAGATGATAGGTGTACTAGAAGACCACTTATTCTCTGTTTATCAAAAAAAAAAAAAAAAAAAAAAAAAAAAAAAAAAAAAACCATAAAATCAGAAAAAATCCAATACGCCCGTATTGGTATTAATACGGTCGTATTGGAGTTAACGTTAAGCACAACGTTTCAACTCCAATACGGGCGTATTAAAATCCAGTACGATCGTATTGAATCCCAATACGATCGTATTGAATCCAATACGGTCCGTATTGGTTGTGGATTTTGTACATCAACGGAAAGGCCAATACGGCCGTATTGAATCCAATACGGGCCGTATTGGCGGAATTTTGCCTATAAATAAAGGCTTCCCCTCCCTCATTTTGCATACCTTTCTTCATTCTCCACATTCCTTGCTTGTGAGTGCATTCCTAGAAAGATTATCGGAAATGGCAGAATCTTCTCGCAAAAGGCAGAGAGCCCCGGCTAGACGTGTAATGACAGACCGACACCGAGACCGTCTGCAGCTCATAGAGACGTTCACCATCGAGCCGTCAAGAGTGCTCGACTTTGAGCTTCTCCAAGCGGTGGGCTTGGAGAATGATGTCAGGAACTACTTCGACGCTATAGGATGGGGATTTGTCCTTAATCCACCATCCCAGCTATATTTGACGGCCACGAAGGAGTTCTTGGCCACAGTCGGCGTCACGGAGTCGACTAACAGCTACGGGGAGGATGTTTGCGCGGTGGATTTCTGGATGAATGAAGGATACCGCACGCTGACGTTGGACGAGTTCAACGTCCAGGCAGGGTTTTTCAGCCGCACTGATCAGCTGGCCTTCCGAGATGCCATATGTGAGTGGCCTGATCAGTGGACTCCGGTTGAGATGTGGAGTTTGCTCACTGGCCGACGGGATTATCATTCAGGGGTGAAGGGCTCCCGGCTCCCGACTGCTCTTAGGATCTGTCATAAGATCCTCACCAGTACCATTCATGGCAGGTCCAAGAGTCAGGAGTCGATTACACGACCGGATCTGCTGGCCTTATACTGCATGGCCACCGGCCGGAAGGCCAACCCTGGATATTTCTTCCTTGAGCACGTGAAGAAGTTTGGGATACGAGAGGGAGGAGAGTCCAGACAGGGGTACATCTTGGTTGCCCCACTCCTCTCACAGCTGGCGGAGACATGGGGATGTCCCGATGGTGCGGAGCCAGGGGCGTTGGCGCCAAAGTTGATTGGTGCCTCCACCCTGATCAACATGAAGATCATCGCTAGATCGCCAGGAGGGGGGTTTGTGCGAGTAGATGGCCTCGAGACCTTCGACGACCTCCTCAACAATCTCGACTTTGAGGGAGGCGACACCCCGCAGCCAGAGGCTAGCACGTCACGGTCGGACAGGGGATACTTTGACGCCCGCTTCGACACACTGCAGCAGAGCATTGACACGCGATTCGATGCTTTTCAGCAGAGCATCGACACGCGATTCGATGCTTTTCAGCATAGTGTCGGTACATGGCAGCAGAGTACCGATGCTCGACTAAATACCTTGGTGCAGGGGTTCGACAACCTCTCCGTCTGGATGCATCGCCGCTTCCCGGACTCGCCACAGGACCCGCCAGCAGAGGAGTGAAGACTGGCTTCTGTTTTAGTGCTTTTTCATGTACTAGTTTGGTTGGGCTTAGCCCCATTTCCCAAATTTTTCTTGTACAAATTCATTTTTAATGAAATTTGCCATTTTTGAATTCAAAATTCTCTAGCAATTTAAATTCTATACAGCAAAAGCCGAAAACATAAAGAAAAAGGCAAAATACAGAAAAAGCCAAAAAATAAAAAAGGCAAGGATACAGAAAATCCAACAACCAGTTCACACAGAATAACTGAGCCTGGAGAGGCTTGCCGAAACAATACTCCTCATCCCCCACATCTCAAAATAATTGAGCCTGGAGAGGCTCGCAGAAATAATACTCCCCAGGGAAACCTCAACTCACGCTCTTGGACTCAAAATCCCCAGCAAGAGCTATCAAAGCAAGATCGACGACATTTCCAATGGAAGTACGATCACCCAAGCAGAATATCCAAGTCAAAGGACTTAAACTTCCTCAATGAAGATAGCTCTCCAACTCAAGTGTCGAGTGAGGCTAAGCCTGTAGAGGCTTCCTAAATAATACTCTGGGATACATAAGATCCCCAAATCCCCAGTCGCCTACTCAAGAGGCATCCCTGCAGAAGGAGAAGAAAATAAAAATCAATGATCATTCCCCAAGTGGAATCTGGCTCTCAGCCAATCATTGAACGTCAAGCTGATATGCCTAACAGAAGAGGCTAATCAAAATCAACGACAATATCCCCCAGCGGATAACAGCCTACACAGAGGCAGCGAAAAATCAGAAAATCAAAAAGAGTTACCCGAACAAGGATAACCGGGATACTCCGCCAACGTCGAAAGGACGTCAGCCAATCATAAGGCACCGCTCACATCAGAAAGAGCATCTTTGTGTCTATACCCCAAGGAGTCAGAAATTCCCCAAGGGTACCAACAATGCAATGCAAGTTGGGGCACAGGAACCTGTGAATGACTGCACATCCCCTAGACGGATCCCTGCGTTATCCAGCCCTTAGTGGCACAAAATCAAAAAACAACCGTCGAAGCAGCATCGTGGACTGTGGAGACAAAATCATCACGAATCCCTGGAAAGGAGATATTCACGCTACCCCGTCGTCACAAACACGGAGGTATGCAGCTTCCGGCTCGGACAATGAGCGAAGCTATCTCTGAAAAAGGGTACTCACCGCATACCGTTGTCATAAAGGTACTTAGCTTCCGGCTCGAACAAAGAGTGAAGCTAAGCCTGGAGAGACGGTACTTACAGCTTCCAGCTTGGGCAACAAGCAAAGCAAGGCCTGGAGAGGCAAAACTCATACTGCTCACCGTCGTCACAAAGGTGCTTAGCTTCCGGCTCGAACAAAGAGTGAAGTTAAGCCTGGAGAGACGGTACTCACAGCTTCCAGCTTGGGCAACAAGCAAAGCAAGGCCTGGAGAGGCAAAACTCACACTGCTCACCGTCGTCGCAAAGGTGCTTGGTTTCCGGCTCGAACAAAGAGTGAAGCTAAGCCTGGAGAGGCGGGTACTCAACCATCAGCGTCATCAGAGGCGCGTTGATGTCCAACTTCCGGCTCGGGCGTCGAGTGAAGTTGGCCTTGGAGAAGGTAAACTCAGCTACCGAGGATGTCAGAAGCGCCGAGGTATGCACCCACCTGGAGAGGCTACTCAACATTTTCCCACCGGAAGACGCTACAAGTCAGAAGGTCGGCACAATACCCGGACAATTGGGTCAACTCCTTTACTTGTCAGCCGATACACCAAGAGGCCGTCCGACTAAGTAAAGGGGGGGTAGCTGTAGACCCCTAAAATTGTCCGGGTCGGAAATAAAGCTTGAAGACTCTCGAAGACTGAAGGATAATCAGCCAGAAGGACTCCTCGAAGGCCCTAGGAGGGTTCTCTGTAGGTCCAGAGGTCTTAGAATAGCTCAAAATAAAGAAGTGGAGGGAAAAAGCCCAATACGGCCGTACTGAACTCAATACGGCCGTATTGAAGCTTCAATACGGCCATACTGAAGTCAGTACGACCGTATTGACACTTCAATACGACCGCTGCGAACTCAATACGGGCGTATTGAAATTTCTGACTTTCAATACGACCGTATTGAACTCCAATACGACCGTATTGAAGTTCAAAAATTTCAATACGGCCGTATTGGCCCTGTAGGCCGTACTGCGCCTATTCCCTATAAATATGACGTCAATTGGACGTCATTCCACACTTTTTCAGATAGTTTCAACCCTCTCCTTGAGGATTCTGGGGTTTTTGAGCAGTGTTCTGCCCTAGAAATCACTCGGAGAGTTGATCCGACGAAGTTCTTGAGCCCCGAGCCATTTTGCTTGAGGATCGAACCTAGTCGAGGGGAAATCTTTTTGATTCCCTTAGTTAAAATTTTGTTCTAGGAGAGCGAGGAGCGGGCTTGTAGAGTGAGGGAACGCCAAAACGCTTCCCAGTTCTTTGCAATATATAAAAGCACGCTTCAAGAGGTTTCCCTTCAATCCTTCCTTTTACTGCTTTCTGTGTGCATATTTAAACTGTCATCATGTAGATAGCCAATTTATAATTGCTTAGAATAAATAGGGGTAATTTAGTAATTTTATACTGTTCTTTTAAAAATAATCTGTCATAGGGAACCCGAAAGGGGCGCCGTGGGGTGCTAACACCTTCCCCACGCGTAACCGACTCCCTTACCCAACTCTGGTTGTAGTGGCCAAAGTTGATTTTTAAATCAATTGCCTTATCCCTTTTTCCAATGTTTTGAGTAAAACATTGGTGGCGACTCCACGAACCCTCCTTTTGCGAAAACCACTAATCCATGGAGGGTCCCGCTTGGGATTAATATGGATTGGTGAGCCTTTTAATAAAATTGCTCGTTTGACGAGGTCTCAGTTTGAGAATAAGTCATTCTAGCAATCCACTATTTTTAAACAAAATAAACGAGTCCAACCATCCTTCGCGAATGCCGAAAGCCCGTTTCGGGCCGGTGGCGACAATACTGCTAATATAATAAAAAGAATTTCCTTTGATCCTCGAGAGACGACTTTGGGGCACTACTGTGCTACAAGTTTAAATTCATTTTACATTTGTGTTTGATAGAGGCTTCGACAACCTCTCGTCAAATTGGCGCCGTTGCCGGGGATTAAAGGTGTCATTTTGTTATATTAGATATCTTTCATTTTATTTTATTTTCATTTTCTCTTTGTATTTTTGTATAGTGTATGACAAGATCTTCTACTAGTCCTTTACTTGATTTGGATCCTGAAATTGAAAGAACACTAAGGATAACTAGAAGAAGACTTTTTAGAAATACTTCTAATAATCAAAACAATAACATGGCTGATAATAGGACACTAAAACAATTGGCTGCACCTGATGTTTCAAATCCACCTTTATGCATTCAATTTTCTGCTGATGAGGATGACTGTGAACTAAAATCAAGTTTAGTTCATTTGTTACCCAAATTTCATGGAATTTCAGGTGAAGATCCCCACAAGCACTTGAAAGAGTTTCATGTTGTATGTTCAACCATGAAACCCGCTGGTAGCAATGAAGAAAGCATAAAGTTGAAAGCATTCCAGTTTTCACTAGTTGATGCAGCCAAGGAGTGGTTGTATTATCTCCCTCCTAAAAGAGTCACATGGGATGAAATGAAGAGACTGTTTCTAGAAAAATACTTTCCTGCTTCTAGAACTGCAGCCATAAGAAAGAGCATATGTGGCATCAAGCAAATGAATGATGAAACACTACATGACTATTGGGAGAGATTCAAGAGGCTATGTGCAAGTTGTCCACAACATCAAATCAGTGAGCAACTTCTAATTCAATACTTTTATGAAGGTCTCCTACCAATGGATAGAAGCATGATCGATGCTGCTAGTGGTGGTGCTCTAATGGATAAAACTCCTGCTGCTGCCAAAGACTTGATTGCAAATATGGCAGCCAACACACAACAATTTGGTGCAACAAGAGGAACTAGTTCAAGGTCAGTAAATGAGGTACAATTATCTAGTACTGAACATCAAAGACTAGAGAATAGATTAGATGAATTGACCTCTTTGGTGCGAGGATTAGCCATGATGAAACAAGCGCCTGCTAAACTCTGTGGCATTTGTGCTTGTCCCTCTCATCCAACTGATGCATGCCCTCAGCTACAAGAAGATAATCCTGAAGAAGTAGCTGCTGTAAATAACTTCCCAAATTCCTCACAACCAAGAAATGACCAAGCCAGAAATAACTTCAATCCCAGATACAATGATCATCCTGGTTTCAGATGGAGCAACAACAACACATCACAACAACAACCATTTCCAAATAGGCAACCTTTTCAACAAGCTCCAAGGCAGTCAATCCAACAACCACAACAACAACAAAATAACCCTTCCTTGGAGGACCTTGTCAAACAAATGGCTATGCAAAACTTGCAATTCCAACAAAGAACTGATGCTAGCATTCAAAACTTGGAAAAGCAAGTAGGACAAATGGCATCTTCCATAAGCCAACTTCAAGCACAAGGATCAAGTAAGTTGCCTTCTCAAACTATTCCTAATCCTACAGGAAATGTTAGTGCCATCACACTTAGATCTGGAAAGACTGTGGAAGTTAAAAATGATGTGAAACCTGCCACTGCATCTGAGAAATCTGAAAACAAGGAGAAGCAATCTTTCCAGTCAAAGGATGAAGAGCCAAGCATTCCACTACCCTTTCCACAAAGAGTTTTACAAACTAGGAAAGCTGAAGCTGAAAAAGATAAAGAATTGCTTGAGACTTTCAGAAAGGTAGAAGTAAACATTCCTCTGCTAGATGCAATCAAACAAATCCCTAGATATGCCAAATTCTTGAAGGAAATGTGCACCCATAAAAGAAGGCTGAAAGGGAATGAAAAAATAAGTCTGGGAGAGAATGTTTCTGCTATCATTCAACCAATGCCTCAGAAATGCAAGGATCCAGGTACGTTCACTATCCCTTGTACAATAGGTAATTGCATATTTGAAAATGCCATGTTAGACTTAGGTGCATCTATCAATGTCATGCCTATGTCTATCTTTAAATCTTTGGGGCTTGGTCCTTTAATTCCAACTGGTGTGGTGATTCAACTTGCAAATAGAAGTAGTACTTACCCTTCAGGATTAATTGAAGATGTCTTAGTTAGAGTAGGAGAACTAATTTTTCCTGCTGACTTTTATATCCTAGAGATGGAGGGTGAAACTACAACTAAGGTACCAATCATTTTAGGTAGACCTTTTCTTAAAACTGCAAAAACAAAAATAGATGTGCATGCTGGAACTCTTTCCTTAGAGTTTGGTGATAATATAGTCAAGTTCAACATTCTAGATGCCATGAAACACCCTAGGGAAGAACACTCTGTATTTCACATTGATTTGTTGGATGACTTGGTTGATTGTTATGCACATGACCATTTATGCATTGAATTTCCTGACATACATGATCTTGATGATACCATAAATTGTCATTCATGCATAAACAATAAATCAGAATGTTCTGCTTGTACTGAAATAGAAGAATTTTTAAGCACTAACAATTTTGCTGAGGAATATAAAAAAGAAAAATATGCAGAAATTTTAGCTGCAGAATTGATAACAACAAACAGAATGTTGCCCTCCATTGTGCAACCACCAGCATTAGAGCTAAAACCTCTTCCTGATCATTTGAAGTATGCTTACCTTGAAGAAGGTTGTAAACTTCCGGTCATTGTTGCAAAAGACTTAGATGCTGAACAAGAAAGGATGTTGTTACAAGTTTTGAAGGACAACAAAAAGGCAATAGGGTGGACACTTGCAGATCTCCCTGGAATCAGTCCTTCTACCTGTATGCATCGGATTCTCCTTGAAGAAGATGCTAAACCAGTAAGGCAACCTCAAAGGAGACTTAATCCTCAAATTTTGGAAGTAGTAAAGAAAGAGATATCTAAGTTGCTCCAAGCAGGTATCATATATCCTATCTCTGATAGCAAATGGGTAAGTCCTGTTCAAGTTGTTCCAAAAAAATCTGGAGTGACTGTAGTAGCAAACAAAGACAATGAACTAATTCCAACGAGAGTGCAAAATAGTTGGAGAGTTTGCATTGACTATAGAAAATTGAACCAAGCCACAAGAAAAGATCACTTTCCGTTGCCATTCATTGATCAAATGCTTGAACGATTGGCTGGGAAATCCCATTATTGCTTCTTGGATGGATACTCAGGATACTTCCAAATCCACATAGCACCTGAAGACCAACATAAGACCACATTCACTTGTCCTTTTGGAACTTTTGCATACAGAAGGATGCCATTCGGCCTATGCAATGCTCCTGGTACTTTTCAGAGATGTATGGTAAGTATTTTCTCTGAATTTCTAGAAGATTGTATGGAAGTTTTTATGGATGATTTCACTGTCTATGGGTCTTGTTTTAAAACATGTCTAGATAATTTATCCAAGGTGCTACACAAATGCATTGACTCTAATCTTGTCTTGAATTTTGAAAAATGTCATTTCATGGTAAAACAAGGCATAGTTCTAGGTCATGTCATTTCTGAAAGAGGTATTGAGGTAGATCCTGCTAAAGTAGAAGTTATTTCTAGTTTATCTTACCCCGCATGCATGCGGGAAGTGCGTTCCTTTCTTGGTCATACAGGATTTTATAGGCGCTTTATCAAAGACTTCAGCAAGATAGCATTGCCACTGTCTCGCTTGCTACAAAAGGATGTTGAATTCAATTTTGACCAAAAGTGCAAGGAGGCATTCCATACACTGAAGAAAGCTTTGACAAGCACGCCTATAATACAACCACCATACTGGACACTCCCTTTTGAACTGATGTGTGATGCATCCAACTATGCTCTGGGAGCAGTTTTGGCCCAAAGAATGGGCAAGGCACCTCATGTCATATATTATGCTTCTAGAACTTTGGATGCTGCACAAGCCAATTACACTACCACAGAAAAGGAACTTTTGGCTATTGTTTTTGCATTAGACAAATTTCGATCTTATTTGCTAGGTTCCAAGGTGATAGTGTTCTCTGATCATGCTGCTTTGAAGTTCCTACTAAAAAAACCAGATGCAAAACCTAGGTTACTACGGTGGATGCTTTTACTCCAAGAATTTGATTTGGAAATAAGAGATAAAAGTGGAGCTGAAAACTTGGTTGCTGATCACTTGAGCAGAATTGAACAACCACTTGATCCGATACCCATACATGATACTTTTCCTGATGAGCAATTGTTGAAAGTTCAGACAATCATTCCATGGTTCGCCGATTTGGTAAACTTTCTTGTTGCTAATGTTCTGCCTAAAAAAGCATCTAAATCTTACATTGCTAAATTAAAGAGTGATGCAAAATATTTTGTATGGGATGATCCTTATCTTTGGAAATATGGTAGTGACCAAATAATTAGGAGATGCATACCTGATCATGAAATTCACTCTATTCTTAGCTTTTGTCATAATCATGCATGTGGTGGTCATTTTGGTCCCCAACGAACAACTAGGAAAATTTTGGAATCAGGATTTTATTGGCCTACTATTTTCCATGATGCATATCAATTTTGTAAAACTTGTGAACAATGTCAAAGGACTGGTAATATAACTCGAAGGAATGAGATGCCCCAACAACCTATGTTATTTTGTGAAATTTTTGATGTTTGGGGTATAGACTTCATGGGTCCATTTCCCACATCCTTTGGTTTTGTTTACATTTTACTTGCTGTTGATTATGTATCCAAGTGGGTGGAAGCTAAAGCCACTCGAACTGATGATTCAAAAGTTGTTGTGGATTTTGTTAGGTCTAACATTTTCTGCAGATTTGGCATTCCAAGAGCCATCATCAGTGATCAAGGGACGCATTTTTGCAACCGCAATTTGGAAAGCCTCTTGAGAAAATATGGTGTTGTACATAAAACTGCTACACCGTATCATCCTCAATCAAATGGACAAGCTGAGGTGTCAAATCGAGAGATAAAACAAATTTTGGAGAAAACAGTCCAACCAAACAGAAAGGATTGGAGCAAGAGACTTGAAGATGCTCTGTGGGCTTATAGAACTGCATACAAAACACCAATTGGGATGTCACCTTTTCGATTGGTCTTTGGTAAAGCATGTCACCTTCCAGTGGAAATTGAGCATAAGTCATATTGGGCAGTAAAACAATGCAACTTAGCTTATGACAAAGCTGGCATGGAAAGAAAGTTGCAATTACAAGAACTTGAAGAGATTCGCTTAGAGGCTTATGAGAACTCAAAAATGTACAAAGAGAAGACCAAAATTATCCATGACAAAATGATATCAAGAAAGGAATTCTCTGTTGGACAAAAAGTTCTTCTTTACAATTCTCGCCTCAAGCTCATGCCCGGAAAGCTTCGTTCCAGATGGATAGGACCTTTTGTAGTTACTGATGTGTTCCCTCATGGAGCAGTAGAGATCAAGAGTGAATTATCACAAAATAAATTTAAGGTCAATGGCCACAGACTAAAAATTTTTCATACAAGTGAAGGATACCAAGAGCAAACTGTTGAGGAACTCAGCTTGCATGATCCATTCCAACCTCCATAAATGAGGGAGTTTCTTTATCCTCTCCTTTTATTTCACTTGTCATAATTTACATTGCATAACATTGAGGACAATGTGAGATTTAAGTGTGGGGGTATTGGATTATTCGTTATATGTTTTTGTTATTTTGGGTTTTATGTTTGGTTGTTATGTAAAGTTTTGCATGTTTCTCTTTGATTTCTGGGTTTTGATAGTTTTTAGGCACTTGCTTCACTCTAAGATATGAGTTACTTGATGTTACATGGATTGAAATCCCTATCTTTCTATGCTTGTAAAGTTGATTATGAGGTTTGAGAGGTTGAATTGAAGGTGACAGATATACCTTGTGTGAGGAATTAAGCCATTCTCTATTCTTTCTTGTGTGATATGCCTCTTGATTACTTGCACAGTTGCCTTGTCTTGACTCTATTTGATACTTCTTGATTCACATGCATGTATGGATATGATTAAGGCATTTTTGTTCCTATAAGCCTCTAGCCAAATAAGCCTACCTTGAATTAACTCCTTTGATAACCCCTGCTAAGCCTATTTACCCTTCTTTGTTTGAAGCTCATTACAAGCCTTAAGTGAAAAACCAAGATCACCTTAACCTTAGGGAATTTTGGAGCTTTGGAATAGTTTTGGGAATAAATTCTTGAATAAGTAAGGGATGTATCATTGGTTATTAAATTTTGGCTAGTTAATTCTTCCTGTTGTATATGTCTTAGTGTTTCATGATGTGTGAAAAAAAAAAAAAACAAAAAAAAAAAAAAACAAAAAAACAAAACAAAAAAAAAAAAATTTTGTTTGAGGAAAAGGAAAATAATTGGTGTTGGAGGTGTATTAGCAATTTTTGGGTTTGCTCTTATGCTTATTTCATACTTATTCCCCATTGCTCCTATAGTTCCTCTGGTTTATAGCTACTTATCCTAAATTTTATCCCACCTTGTCCTTATTACAACCCTGAAAAGACCTTATGATCCTTTTGTGCATGTTTATTGGGCATTGATTTTAGAGGCTTGCCAAATCTATCTGTTGCTTGTTTTTCATGAGTGCTTTGAGAGTATACAGTTGCCTGGACATTTGAGAGATACAGTAATATAGTGCATCTTGTGAGGTTCTATTGCTTTTGATTCACCTCTTGAGCTGATTAATTATCTTGCCATGCCTTGAAATGCTTGGATAATTTCCATAAGTGTCTAGTTTCTCTGACTCTTTTTGTGTTGGATATTGTCTACTCCTTTTCTTTTCCCAGGATTCATTGAGGATTGCGTAAATCTGTTTGTTTTCTTGTGTGTATTGATGTCTATATTTCTTTCTATCTTTGGAATTGTTCTCTACTTTGCTTTCATGATTTTGCCCAGGAGTGCAAAAAGCTAAGTGTGGGGGTATTTGATAAATCATGATTTGATATGTATCTTTTCCTTTAATTTAGCTATTTTACATTCCATCCATGGCTAATTATAGGATTTAGATAAATATGTGTGTTGTTGGGCCTAATTGGATAGTTGGGAATTATTATTCTAAATTTTGCTGTTTTTGGGCTGATGAACATGTCTCGGTTTTCAGGCCATAACTTGGGCTGTGGTGATCCAAATGGAGCAAACTTGGTGGCCCTGGAAAGCTGAGACAAAGAACTAAATCTTTGCAGAAGGCGCCGTTGGCAACTTCGGTCATCTAGAAGGCCAAAGTCGGTGATCAATAATCGGTGCGGAAAAGAATATGGAATCCAACTCATCCCACCAACAACACCAAATCATCCCACCACCTACACAACTCATCCCATTTCGTTTTGTCTACACTTTTTCCCATTATTTTACAGTTTTTATGTGTTGTATGAAGGCTATAAATAGGCCTTCATTTCTCCATTGCAAGATGTCCCAAACACCTTCAAATAAGTTACTCTTGGGTGTTCTTCTACCTCCCTTTCTTCTTCTTCTTCTCAATTTCTTCTTAGTCTTTCTTGTTATTTAATGTTATAATGTCTTTTAATTTTATGGATAGCTAAGTTTCTAATTCAGCTTGTGGTAATAAGTTCTAATGGATTTTGAGGTTTGAAGAAAATTTTGTGTATCCTCAACTCTTAATAATTGAATTTATCTTTATCTTTCTATCTTGTTTATGCTTATATAATTGAATTTGAATTGATCACTTAAATTCATTACATAAGACGTTCTCATTAACTCCTTGAACTAAGACCTATGTGATGCTTACTTACATTGGACTTAAGAAGGAATGCAAGACCAAGAATTATGTGACGCTTGTTTACATTAATTTTGAGAAAGACAAAGGAATATTCATGGACTTAATTGATTGACTCATTAATTGTTTGCCGATTCAAGGACTTAGAGTTTAACTAGGGATTAAATGTGAATGAATAATTCTAACCTTGTTAACTCGAATCATGTTTGCTTAAACATTTGAAGAATCTCCTAAATTAATTGACGCTTGATTGGTTAACTTTGGGACAAGCAAGAATTGATTAATTAAGTTCTCCAATGGATGGCTTGTTGGATTCTTGGACTTAGAGACCAAATAGGGATTAAAATTGGACGCTTGATCCTAACCTAATGGACTCAAATAATGTTCGCTTGAACTTTGGAAAGAATCTATTTAAGTTTTGTTGGTGCTTAACTAATTGAACTTAAATGCAAGAATTTAATTATTAGTTGAGATTGAGATTTTGAACCAAGGATAAATCCAAAGAACGAAAATCCACAAGTTGAAGTTTTTATCATCTAAGTTTATTATTCAACTTCTTGTTCTAAAAATTATATCAAACTCCAAACCCCCCCCTTTTTTTCCAAAATTTTGTTAATACTGCTAATATAATAAAAAGAATTTCCTTTGATCCTCGAGAGACGACTTTGGGGCACTACTGTGCTACAAGTTTAAACTCATTTTACATTTGTGTTTGATAGAGGCTTCGACAACCTCTCGTCACTCATCAACTACTCAGCCTGACCCGCTGACAACAACACCTCATCCTCTAACTGAGGAAATACCAACTCTCTTCGAGCACAATCTATAAGGATGTGATAGGTAGATAACCAATCCATCCCTAAGATTATGTCAACATCTACCATGAACAACACAATCAGGTTCACTCAGAACCTCCTACCAAACACCTCTATCGGGCATCTCACATGTATCTCCGATGTCACCAAAAAAATTGAAGTCATAATAGATACATACAAATCAACGTGCCATGCAGACACCGATAATCCAATCTCTCCACACAATCAAAAGAAATGAAAGAATGCATGGCACCAGAATCGAACAAAAATAAAACATCCTCACCTGCTGCTTTCCCCTTCCTCTTCACCAAATCTGATGAAGTGGAAGTCTCTACACTTGACAATGCAAGCACTCTCCCTACAGTTGTAGGCCTGGATGGCCCCGGGACACTTCCAGATAAAGTCGACGGTGTCTGACAATCTCTAGAGATGTGGCCTGGCCTACCACATCTGAAGCAAACATTCCCCGGATGAGGACAATCTCTAACCACATGTGCTCTTCCACATCTGTAGCACCGCACCGACTGTGCTCCACCCTGAGGAGTAGCAGGACGAGGTCTCCTACTAACAGCTACTCTCTGAGACTGTACAGGTCTGTCATAGGGTCCCCTCTGCTGGCTTCCTCTCCTGAACTCTAGCAGCCTTACCACTGCTACCACCACCTTCCAATCTCTCAACAGTCTTTGCCTTCTCAACCAAGGCAGGAAACTCCACTATGGACATAGGGACTATGACTCTCTTCAGCTCATGCCTCAACCCCTCCGCAACTTCCTACATCTCCAAGCCTCAGATACGGCCTGAGAGTAGAAACAAGCCAGATGCTCAAACCTCGTAGCATAATCTGGAACAGACATGCTCCCCTGTTGCAGTTTCATGAACTCAGCTTCCTTAGCATATCTAACGCTGTCCGAGAAATACTTCTCCAATAAAATTATCTTGAAGCAATCCCAATCTATAACCACACCTTTGTTCTCTATCATCTACCTGGTGTCTCTCCACCAGTACACAATCTCGCCACCAGCATGTATACTGCATAGGCCAACTTCCTCTCCTCAGAAAATCCCAAAACATTGAAAATCTTCTCATCTCACACAACCACAAATATATCACATCGGGATCTGAATCCCCCCTTGAACTGATGAGAGTAACATCTCCTGAACTCTACTAAATCTCTCCCATCTTGAGAGACCACCGGTCTAGTTGCCTCAACCGCAACTCTACCCGCCTCCATCTAAGCAAAGTGAGCACTTTGTTATCGCATCACCATGGCCATCATCTCCATAGCCCTAGTGATATGATCAAACTAAGACCTCACCATACTAAAAGAATTCAAACATTTTTTTACTAACACATCACCACTACAACTCACCAATACTAACAAATATCAGAGATATGACACAACAGAAACCTAGAAGGATCACTCCCCACAGAGTATCCTAAAAGACTTGACCGGCTCTGATACCATAAAAGTGTAACGACCCGCCATGTCTCTACACTTAATGGAATCGCACTACTACTAGTGAACTAAGAAAATATTAAGTTGGATAACTCATACATACGGTATATATATAGGAATAAAAATAACTAAATTTCTTAAATACAAAATAATACGCCATATATGTACAGTCATCCCAAAAATAATATTCCCTAGTGTCGGTCAAACTTAGACAAAATCGTTACCTAAAATGGTAACCCTAACACGAGGATTAAAGCTCCCCGTCTCGCAGCGGACACCTCAACTCCAAGCTAGCCCTGACCTGCTCCCATACCAAGTATGATCATCGCAGTTCCACCACATGGAAAACAGAAGGGTAAGCTAGAATTCACAAATCAATCATACAAGTATTGAATTATAATCTATATTACACAATCATCCAACCATTAATCATATTCATAGAGTCTCACCATACACTCTATCCAATACTACTCATGCATAACATACAATGCACCAATCATGAAGTCAAACACCATACTTCATCATATTAATAATCATGTAGTAAATGCATCTCATGACAGATATCAATGCATATCAATCATCTAATGTGTCGTCACGCATACACCTAGGAGATCTCCATAACAATAGAGCTGTATAAGTGACATTCCATCCTACCAAAACCACCCCAACCGTTTTCACGCCCAAAGCGCCCGCTCGGTCACAGCTAAACAGGATATAATCCTCCCTCGGGTTTACTCGGATGATGTCACTTACACACTTGGAAGTCCAGATCCACCGTCAGGTATAGCACAGCTGGGTACGGGCTTACCACGACCTTGGCATGCATTAACCAAGTCAATTGTGGAGTTTGCCCACTGACTATCCGCAAGGATCCACGCACCTTCCCGAGTACTTGGTTAAGGGAATAACCCTCGACCTCATACCCCGCTCCAACACTAGCTAAGGACTTAGAGGAGACTCACCCAACCCAGTGGCCTATCTGAGCACCACTCTCCTAGATCCAGTGGCCTCCCAGAGCACCACTCTCATATATCAGTGGCCTATCCAAGCACCACTCTCAAGAGACTCTATGTGAGCTCTTCCAGTTCGAAAATATTTTTTCTCTCCTCAAGTCCTAGGCTAGACTCATGCCATAGGCATCACATGCAATCATGTATCATACATCATAATGGTCTGCCCACCATCATGATCAACAATCATACACATGTCATAAGACATCACATGCAATAATGCATCATACATCATATATCACACATATATGATCTAACATTTTAACTTTTAACATATTTACGCTCGGCGTAGCCTGAGCTCGCCCAGCCTAATCCCAACCTGAAAGCCCTAAGCTCTTCCATGCCTGACGCACTCAACCTGCGCCTAGCCTAATCCCAGTCAGAGAGTTCAGAAACTCTCATCCAAACCAACAAATCCAGCCACATGCAAACAAAAAACACAATACATAGGCTCCATACAACTCAAAATAAACTCAAATCTCACATGCATCCAACCTATGCATCAAAATCATCAAAATCCTCTCAAAACCCCAAAAGATGAGATTTTCTTCAATCATCTATGGATTCTCAACATCACGCACCTATTGAGTTTCTAAACTCACATGCAACCTACACAACAACCATTCTAGCTTCCCTTACCTGAAGATTGACTCAGATAGCCAAAGTCTGAACAAAAGTAGAATTTCCCCTCGAGGCTCAACTCAGAACTTCAGTCCTCCCAAAACAAGTTTCTAATATGAATTTCAAGAAAAGACAGAAGGAGTTATTGATCTAGATGAGAAAAGGAATTAAACAGAGAAATTTGGGAGAGAAAGGAGCTCACTGACCCAGAGACCTTCTCTCTAAAACTTCTCTCTAAAAACTCCCATTTCCCTGAAGGCCCCCAACCCCTATTTATAGACTTTTGGATTGGCCCAGAACGGCCCGTTCCGAGTTCGGAACGGCCCGTTCTGAACTCCCAAATCACGCACAAAAACTACGCCCAGAACGGCCCGTTCTGAAATCAGAACAGCCCGATCCGGGACTCATCCGGAACGGCCCGTTCTCCCTCCGGAACGGCCCGTTCTCCTTTCCAGAACGGCCCGTTCTCCTTCCGGAACGGCCCGTTCTCCTTCATTTTTGAAAGGCCAAATCAGTAGTTTGGAACGGCCCGTTCCAATTTTGGGAACGGCCGGTTCTGGCTACTAATTTTTTTTTGTTAACGTTACAGTGTCAACTGTTGTTTCTGGTTTCATATCAGTTGTTGTGATTTGGTAGAGTCAAGTCACTTAAACTACTCACCTCAATAGTAGCAGATCTCTATAGTTGATATGCATGACGATGCATCAATTGATTTATGTGTTTGTAGATTATGTCGTTCTATTGAAGGTATTGAGGTGGATGATAGTCTAATGTGTGTTTGTGTTGTTTTATGTTGTTTATGATGTATTGATGATATAATTGTACATGTGTTGTCTAATGATGTGTATCTGTGCATACTGAAAATGGTTAAATTGAAGGTGTAAAGATGTAGTTATCATCTGATGAAAGTTGTGAGTGTGATATTGTCCAATGACTTTATGTTGTATTCTATCTATGATAAAGTTGCCTAGTTATACACATTGTTTGAGTGCCTTGAGTTGTATGATGAGACTTGCTATGATGTAATAAATGATGTTCATTTTAAGTTGTTTATGTTGCAAGTTGTTGTATGACAATGATTTTGTATCCCTGGCTTACCCTGTCTTTTCCCTTGTGGTTTGGAACTGCTATGATCATACTTGATATGGGAGCAAGACAAGATTAGTGAGTCGGGTAGTGTTGTCCGGTGGTGAGTCACGTCGGAGGTGGTTCTCTTTTGATGTTTATTTTAATATAAATAACATGACAAAAATATTATATGTTAATATAACAATAACCTACTAGGTATCAAAAAACTTATTAAGAGACATGTTCATAATTTTTCTTTTTAAATCTCGAATCCTCCCTTCATTGTTTTTATTTTTATCGAGATTTTTTTTAATTCAAATTCTCCCTTTTTTATTTATACTTTTATTGAGATTTATTATTCTTTTGTTTTAAAAAACTCTCAAATCATCACTTCTCTATTTTTTTTTTTATTGAGATTTATTCTTTTTTTTAAAAAAATCTTGAATCCACATATCTAATAGTACATCAAGATGAAGAAGTGTTCATTTGTAGGTGTTTGCGATGGAGACAGGTTAGTTTTAGTTTTGTAGATGATGACACGTCAATTTTGTAGGTGTCTGTGATGGAGACGTGTCTAATTTGTGTGGACACAATCTGTCAAAGTATCCGAGGCGCGTCCAAGTCCAAGATGTGTTCGAGGTGCATCCACAACGTGTCCGAGCTGCATCCACAATGTGTTCGCTCCTTAAGAGTGTTAAACTTGGGGACCCAACAATCGCATACTGTGTCCGTGCAACATAGAAATGAAGTGACCTTTATATTTAAGATAAAATAATCACATCAATTAACATTTAAAATCCAAAAGAAAAAAATAAATAAATGAAATTAATTATTTGAAAATACCTAATTTATGTATTATAAAATTTAACATGCAAATATGATAAAAATATATATTAGATGAATTATATATATATATATATATATATATATATATATATAAAAGTTTAAGTAGTTCAAAGTATAAATTTATTAAATATTAAATTTATCAAAATTATTTTTAAAAATGATATGAAAATAAATTTAATAGTAATATACAATTATAAATAAATGTTTCTAATACTTTTTTTTTATTTATTGAAATTGAAGTATGCCGATAGATCTAGGTTTAAAAGTTTTATATAAACTTGATGACCCGTTAATTTAAAATTGATTTAATTTAATTTAAAGAAATACGAAAAAAAAGAGTATAATAGTAAAATTAAAACTTGTATTAAATATTTTAATAGAAAATCAATTAACTTAATAAAATTTTAAGGCTTAATTGCATATAATCAGTAATTGATAGTTATGGATTATATTTAATTATTATAATTGGTAATTAATAATAAATGATTATAAATTACATTTAATTGACAGTTATAAATTATTAAATACATTTATTAAGTGAATATCTAATTATGTCAACACTTTATCAACAATTTAATTAGCAGTTTGATATTCATTATTAATTTGTAATTAAAAAATTATTCTAACTAACATTAAGAAAATGTTATTAATGTTCTTCTTGTAATGAATTTTCATTTTTGTAACTTGGCTTATTTATCCATCCTATTCCACTACTCCATTGCCGTATATCCAATGATGAGAACAAATTTTTATATACTTATTACTGAAACAAATTTAATGATTAAAATTGGGCAACAAAATCTCAATAAAAATAAGAAAAAAAAATACATAATTAGAAAAATATAGTACACAAGGGGTAAGTCTATCTAAATTTACTCCACTTAGTAACATGTTTTGCACTAAATTTTAATGATCCAACCGTTAAATTAAAAGGTTTTCATGTATAGATCAAATTTATAATTTTTTTTTAAATTAAAAACTATTGGATACTTTGTTTCGTTAATTTAAATCAACGTATAAAATACTTTTATGATCATTTGCCAATTTTAATTAAGGAAATAGAGTATCCAATAGTTTTCAATTTTTTTAAAAATTTGTAAACTTGATCTATGTATTAAGAATTTTTAATGTAACAGTTGGATCTTTAAAATTTAATGTAGAATGTGAATTATTAAGTAAATAGACATACTCTTTAAATAAATGAATCATTCCTCTCTCTCTCTCTCTCTCTCTCTATATATATATATATATATATATATATATATATATACCAATCATAATTTAAGGAATTTATCTTCCCTAAGAAATCTAACATGAAGTTTTAAGAAAGAAATCACATATAAAATTATGGAAATATAGGATTTTGTTGTAACCCCATAAGAGAATTTGTGGAGAAAAGACACACTAGAATAATGGGGGTTGAATAGTGTGCATAAAAAACTCACATTTGTGTAGTGAAAAGAAAATAACTTATCAAATGAAGTGTTGGAAAAAAGTGAGATGAAACACTAGAGATTTTTATACTAATTCGTCTCAATCATTGGGGCTGTGTCCAATTCTCAATCCAACCAAATTGAGTTCCACTAACTTTGAACAACATTAAAAGTATTCTTTTTCCAAGTCACTTCTAGGTCAATCCTAAGTAGTCTTTGACTTGCCTCTTCAAGCAACTATCCAAGTATTCTTTGATCAACTTGTCTCTCAAAGCTTAACACCAAGTATTCTTTCAACCAAGCCTCTCGAGGCTCAAACACTAAGAATTCTTTCAAACAAGTCTCTCCAAGTTCAAAACTAAGTATTCTTTCAAACAAGTCTCCAGGCTTAACCCTTTACAACAAAGGTAATTGATGACACAGATTGCTCCGTCTCTTCTAAATATGGTGTAATCGGCAATAAAAACACAAGTAATCTATAAAGATATATATATATATATATATATAATTTACAATAAGTGTTTTTTTATAGTTTTCTGCTCTGTGTATTTCAGTATGCTTCTCTATACAAATTTATCAATGTGTATCACTTCTCTATGTTTCTTTATAGTTTGTTCTCTTGTCTTTCTTGAAAAATTGATCCTTTTATAATAGGTATAGAGAAGATCACTATTGTGGCATTTTTGAGTTGAACTCACAATTTGCTTCATGAGTTGCTTCGTCTGTCTTTTTTCCAGATCCTAGAGAAATTACCATTGTTGCATTTTATGTGAGCATTAAATACCTTTCAATAAGGAATGTATCTCTTATATGATCTAACAAGCTACTTATCATCATTTCCTTCTAAAATGAGCATGGTAGAAGTAATGTTAGTGTAGAGTAGCTGAAGTCAACGTAAAGCAGTTCTTTACAAAGCCTTTTTTTGTGATATCCAAGATTTTTCCTTTTACTTCTAACAAATAAATTGACTTTTCGTTTTTTAAAAAATTTTGAGAGTTTCAACATTTCTTTTTAGTTTGATCTGTTAAGGAATAATATATTTAATAAAATTTAATGTTAGTCTCACTTAGAATATACGTTTAATGTAGGCTAAATGCCTAATTTGGTCCCTCATAATAATTAAAAATTTCAATTTGGTCCCACTTTATTTTTTGGTTTCATTTAGTCCCCAATAATTTAAAAATACATCAATGTGGGACTTCCGTCCAAATTCCACAAATTATGTTAAATGTGGACGACGTGGATGCCACGTAGATGCATAGGTGGTAAGGTCTCACTTTAATGTATCTAGAATAGCCTGTTCTGGTTTCAGAACGAGCTGTTCCAGATGCATTAAACATACGTATAGGACCATTAAATAAGCATTGATTGATGTTTAAATTTAAGTGTTACATTTCAACAAAATGTTCAACAAAATGTACCAATATACAGTCAAGGATGAAACTACCAAATCGGCACCATACAGTCAAGGATGAAATGACATGATGTTTCCCCTTGGAGTCATTGACCGATGTACCCTAAAAACAACAACCTGGTCTTGAGGAGGTACAACCTGGAGTAGAGAAAGAGGACACACAAGACCAACATTTCACCACACAACCACATGTACAGGTAGATAATGTTGGTATCTTGCCAGCCATTCAGTGTATGGATCGTCGATTACAAAAGATGGATGAACGCCAACAACAATATAATTATATGGTGGACAACATATATAATTTGCATCTTCAGCGTTATCCAGATGATTTCCCTCCTCAGTAGTTTCTTTGAACTTTCTTAGTATATGTTATGTTATGAATTTTTGTTTTCAGTCTCTAAACCATATTTCAGTCTTTGAATTTATGTTATGTTATGAATTTTTGTTTTCAATCTTTGAACCACATTACTGCATTTTGTTGAACATTTTGTTGAAATGTAACACTTAAATTTAAATATCAGTCAATGCTTCTTTAATGGTCCCATACGTATGTTTAATGCATCTGGAACGGCCCGTTCTACTTGCACTCGTCGTGTGTTAATTTTGCATCTGGAATACCCCGTTCTAGATGCAAAATTAACACACAACGAGTGCAAGCAGAACGAGTCGTTCTAGTTTTAGAACAGGTCATTCCAGATGCATTAAAGAAGGAAGAGGAGGAGGATAACAACATACGTATGGGACCTTGCCACCTATGCATCTACGTGGCATCCACGTCATCCACATTTAACACTGTTTGTGGAATTTGGACGGAAGTCCCACATTAATGTGTTTTTAAATTATTGGGGACTAAATTGAATCCAAAAAATAAAGTGGGACCAAATTGAAATTTTTAATTATTATGAGGGCCCAAATTAGGCATTTAGCCTTTAATGTATAATGAAACAGATTGTATGCTTAATCTAATTTTCTTCATCTTATAAATGATATATATTTTTCACATTTTATTTGATGTAAAATATCTTTGTAGATAATTCATTTTTTTAGAGGAAAATCATTAGTTTGTTATCATCAAAATTTGAGGGATCTAAGATTATCTTTTGACTTAACAGGGTTTAAGTTTTCAAGTCAAAATTGCCAGAGATTATTTTATGTTTTCTACACCCTATACATATAT
Source organism: Cajanus cajan (assembly GCF_000230855.2). Classification (NCBI taxonomy): domain Eukaryota; kingdom Viridiplantae; phylum Streptophyta; class Magnoliopsida; order Fabales; family Fabaceae; genus Cajanus; species Cajanus cajan. Next base: position 4,605,869 of record NC_138517.1, on the reverse strand, counting down.
TTGTTTACATGGTTGCTTGGACTGTTGCATGATAGCTCTAGGTAAGTTGACTCTTTATGCTTTTTGCTACATAGTAACTGTGTTGTACTAAGTGTAGTGACTTGTCAGATCTTTATATAAATAATACACATATCCATTCATTTAAAATAAAAACAACAAATTGTTGGTCATTAGTGCATATCAAATTATATTTGATATAACATTTACCGGATAACGAGGACTCAATAAAAAGAAACATATTATACTCATTAATTGAAATTGAAATTAATAACCAAACAAAAATAAGTTGAATATTGTAACACCCCATTTTTCATAAAAGATAATATAATTATTTTATTAATAATTTTGATATTTTATTTTATTAACAAGGGTTGTTAAATATTTGTTTTAATTATGTAAAATATTTTAGAATATATTATATGATATTTTATTAATGAATAGTATAATATTTTATTAAAAGGGAAAGGATTTGTAACTATGGTTAGTATGTTTTAACGAAAGGGTTAATGGAAGGTTAGTTTTATTAAGAGAGGAGTTTTTGGATTAAACCCTTTTACACCTCTATTTTCATGTATGCACTTCAGAACTCAGAGAACAAGAGTAAGAAGAAAATCATTCTAGAGTCATGCACCCATCGTCTAGAGCTTATCCGGATAAGAGGGAGTGAGAAACCTTGCTTTGAGTGTGAGTTTGTATGTCAGGTAGAGGGATTAGTCCCAATCTTGTGTATGTTGTATGCCTATGTATGAGAAGTCACCCTAAATGCTTATATTTTTCTCCCTGTTCTTGTTACGCCTAATTAATGACATTAATTATTTGAATGTGTGATTAACTTTATGTTCTGGATGATAATTGTATGATTTGAGGTCTTTGTGAGTTCTCATGGGAAACCTTAAGGGGACTTGATGCTATTTTGAGTAAAGATATTGGTTGTAAGTGTAAATTGAATAATATGGAATGTTTATTGCTTTCTATAGGATGCTTTTATCGATTGAGTTGTATGTTTGGGTAATTTGAAATGTTACTCACAAAATTTGTGTTTCTATTGCGTGTTACTTTTGATACGTCGTCAGGTGCCACTTAGGGCACATCGGGCGTCATTGAGGTCGAGAGCAAAGTTTTCTCTCAAGGTCTCTCACATCGAGTGTGAGATGACTCTCGTCGAGCGTGAAAGCTCTAGGGGTTCCCTATGATGCATTCATTGAGCACGAGCTGACTCTTGTTGGGTGTGGACACTCCGGAGGGCTCTCGATGGTGTTCTTGTTGGGTGTAGTCTCGGTCACGTCAAGAACAATTTAAATAGAGACCAATGTGATCCTCTAGAGGACTCATGCTAGGTGTGAGGTGTCAGGTGTGTGTCATTGGGCACTGTCTTGCTTGCGAATCTCCTGTTATGCTTTTATTAAGTTTTATGTTGTGATCCTATATTATAATGTTAATGTGATATGAATTGATATCAATTTATTAACATATGAATATGAATAACTTATGTTGTGATCCTATATTATAATGTTAATGTGATATGAATTGATATAAATTTATTAACATATGAATATGAATGAAGGTTAATGTGATATGAGGAGAATGTTAATGTGAGATCATGGAACCATACGAACATAATGCATAGAGTCTATTTGACATGCATTATATGCATAAAATGTTTTTAAAGGGTACGATATTGAATACACTAGCAGGAAAGGTCCCTTGTGTAAAAACTTGGGAACCAACCTTAGGGATAACTTGTTTTGGAAGTCCCAATCCTATCCTCGTGAGCATGGGATGTATCTTTCGTGGTAGTTATCCTGACCAAGCCTTGGTAGTATGTCCTTCTAGTGAGAGTGCATAAAAGGTGTGACCTGACAAGTACTCCTCGACTATTGAGTATGTTGCTAGTGTCAATGCACAAGAGTGATATTTTACTGGACACACGTGCATGATAACATGTCATCTATGCCCATTGCATATGCATCATAATCTTATATGTTATTGTTGATTATGATATGAATGAATTAGATATGTTGATAATGTGTAACTATGTATGTTATTTCTTATTTTATGTGTTATTTTTATTTGGCTAACTGGTTTACATTCCTATACCGCGAGCCAGAGTAAGTATGACACCCTTTACCCCAACATATATATACATAATAATAAAAAAGAAATATCTTATTGGATAAAAAAAATATTTAAAAATGAAACGACAATTACAATAATCATGTGGGTAGAGAATTCACATTCATGTCCTTAATCCAAATAGCAAATAAAAATTACAAAGAATAAAAATTAAAATTTTCAAAATATATACTTTAATAAATCGTAAACAATGTCATGTTCTAATTCTATCTATGTTCCGATGTCACATGTCCTATTAGAGCAAAATCCCACATAGAAGCTTAAGCTCCATCATCCACACCTTAGCCTCATGCTGCTAATGTCTCCTGTATATCAAACAAGAGAAACAACACAAAAGAAGGGAGTGAGAAACATCTCACTCTGGCTCACGGTGTAGGAACGCAAACCGGATAACCAAACAAAACAATACAGTTACCTCATAGATCAATCAACAACAATAGTTTATTCAATCATCCAAGTCATACAAATAGTAATTTATCATCATTTAATAATAAGGATGTACATGCCTGGACACGGACTTCACATTATCATGCATGTGGCGCCAGTAAAACATCACATGGCATATTGTCGCTAGCAATACACGAAGAGTAGTCTAGGAGTACATGCCGGGTCACACCCTCTGCGCACTCTCACTAGAAGGATATACTACCAGAGTCTCATCGGGATAGCTAAGCCATGCAAGATACATCTCATGCACACAATGGGTGAAACTGGGACTTCCAAACCGAGCTATCCCCAAGGACTAATCCCCAAAGCTTATACACTAGGGGGCCTTCTCTGGCGGTGTATTCCATATCGTATCCTTAAAACATTTATGCAAATGATGCATGTCAATCAAGACTCTATGCATTCTCATATCACATTATCATGTCTCATTCCCATATCACATTATCATGTCTCAACACATCTCATCATCACATCTCTTCATTACATTTCATCATCACACATTTGCATTATCACATCATATTCACAATTTTCACATAGCACTTTTATTCATATCAGAACTCATCTATTTGCGAAAGTAAACATATATTCAGACATCTCGTACAACAAAGAATACAACAGAATAATCAGAAGGTAAAACATAAAATATTAGAAATATGACTATTTTTCATAGGGTTCCCACAAGAACCCACAGAATACTCTAATTCATATCAAAACTTGTTTATTTTCAAAATTAAACACACATTCACACATCTCTTTTAATAGGGAATATAACGGAATAGACAGAAGGCAAAACAGAAATATTCCTATTTTGCCTGGTGCTCATAGGGTTCTCTCAAGAACCCATAGAGCGTTCTAATTTATGCAATAAACATTTAAAATAAGATAATTCACGTATATAATTATTATCACAATTAATTTACTCATACAAGCACCAATGCACTCCCTTAGAGTTTCCTGTAGGAACTCATAGGAGCACCAAATTCCACAATCATAGCCTAAACAAAGTTTCTATTCATTCACGCATATTAATTAAGTAATTGGAACATACAAAAAAAATATGACATACAACAAACACAGGATTGGGAGCCAATCCCACTACCCAACATACAATCTCACACCCAGGGCGAGGTTTCTCACTCCCCCCTTACCTCGATAAGCAGGAGCCAAATCTTGTTGGTCGCCCCCTCTAGGTTCCCTTTGTCTTCAAAGAGAAAGGAGGAAAAAGATTAGAAAATGAAAAAAAAAATGAGTTTTAGAAAGTGCAAAACGCTCTATTTATAGACATCAGGCCGCAGCCAGAACGACCCGTTCTGAATCCAGAACGGCCCGTTCTGGGCACATAAAACATGTAGAAAAGCCTCTCCCAGAACTGCCCGTTCCAAAATCAGAACGGCCCGTTCTGGGGTCAATACTTGTTCTTTAAAACCTCATCTGGAACGGCCCGTTCCCAAATTGGAACGGCCTGTTCTAGGTTGAAATTTTTCCCATGCAACTCGATTTGGAACGGCCTGTTCCCAAAGTGGAACGGCCCGTTCCGGGACTATGAAAATTCATAATTACTAATTAATAAATAAATAAATAACATATATATATCAAATTAAAATAAAATATCAATACAATTTAAAACATGATTTTCTTCAAATAATAATAATAACAAAATATCATAATTAATAATATTATGCAAAATAATTTTCATAAATGATTATTATTAAAAACCTTTAAAAATTCAATCAAACTCATTTAATTAATCAAAATAATTATAAGGAAATAATCTTCATAAATACAAAATAAATAATAATTATTTGTAGTATTAATAGAAAAACTCGGGGTGTTACAGTAAGATATTTCTCACTCCCTTTTCTTTTGTGTTGTTTTCTTGTGGCTATTATAGGTGATCATCATCATGGTGCTGATGATGTCAGTGATACGGCTTAGACCTCAAATGTTAGGTTTTGCTTTGATAGGATACATGACACATGGTAATTAGTTAGGACTAATTAGGATTTGATTCATACTATTTAATTTGAGTAGTTGAATTTTTATTTCCATTGTAATTTGTTATTTTCACTAAGTAGGCTCTGATACCAAATGTAAGAAAATTAAAACCTTAATATATATAACTTATAATAGCAAAAACATACCTCTTGTAATCACTGCTACCAAACTACTAAATATGCAACCAAGTATTTTAGATATTTAAAAAAATAGAGAACTCTTCTAATCTTAGTCTTTCCTTAAGCTCGTTAGACAATAGAACACCATAGGTCTTTTTACAGGCAAGATCAGGAACCATCTACCTTATTATTATAATAGTCCTCCATTAGTTCCTCCATTAAGAACTAATAAACATACTTATTATGACTCTTAATACTTAATTATTACTCTAACAACTCTTTATTATCAATTAATTAATTATATTAATAGGATAATTAACTAAACATAAATTTTTATACGAGCCACATAATATTTTTTAACAAGGATTTCATGGCTTATTAATTCCATTCATAGTAGGATTTACGTTACTACTTATGATTGATGTGTTTTATATGTGATACCTCTATCTAAAGGAATTTGTGAACATTTCTTTTACAGTAAATTTTATTTTCAAACTCTTTCCCATCCTCTTATTTTATATGTTTATGTCAGTATATGAAGTAAAGAGTGTCACACATCACATTACATTTATTTAATTGTAGGGATTAGAAAGCAATGCATTTTCATGACAACATTATAGCTAAAGGATTTTAGTTGTGCAAGATAATTATGTTTCATGCGAGAGGTATGTGATGTATAAAAAGGCTAATAATTAAATAATTACTGACTAAATTGTAAATGGACTTAATGAAGTAGTTTCTGAAAATAAATTGTTATTTGGTGGGAATAGAATTTTAAGGGGTTATTGTTTGTTGGGTGACATCAATTGTCCCATAGTGGAGGTTTAGGTGGGTTAAGTCATAATCGAGACACATGTGCTTAGACTGCTATGGTTAAGTAGAAAGAGTTGCTTCTTAACTATCAACTATAACTTTTAACCTAATGGTAAGCACTCGATCCAACAATTGGTATCAAAGCTAAGGTTGTCTGTTTGATTCTCAATAGGAGCAATTGTTGAGGGAGAGATTGTTTGTCGGGTGACATCAATTGCCCCGTGGTAGAGGCTTAGGTGGGTCAAGTTACAGTTGAGACATATGGCATTTGGGTTTCTAGTATTAAGTAGAAAGAGTAACGCCTTGACTATCAAATATAGTTTTTGGCCTAGTGGTTAGTACTCGATCCAACAATAAACTGTGGAGAAAAAAAGAACATCAGAAGGGGAGTTAAATAGTGTTACTAAAAAGTCCCACTTATTGTAGTTTAGTGAAGTAGTAATCGTGATATAGATATAAAAGAGCAAACAAAGTAAAGAATGAACTTAGAGATTTATACTAGTTCATCCCAACCATTAAGACTACGTCTAGTTTTTCATCCAACTAGATCAAATTTCACTATCTCATCAAAGATACAAATATTCTTTACCAAGTCACTTCTGACTCAACCCTAAGTATTCTTTGAATTGTCTCTTCAAGCAATCTACTATAGTATTCTTTTCGCACAAAGTTTGTCCAAGCTTCAATAATAAGTATTTTTTTATAGTCAAGTCTCTCCTGCTCAAACCCAATAACTTAGATTTACTAAGATTTACAACGTTGTTTTGTCTTCTTATCAAGACATGATACAATAAATTAAGTACAAAATCTTTTCACAGATAGAAAAAATGTAATTTTTGCAATTATCAATCTTTTTTTTTTTTAACTTTAAGTTTCCTTTTATATGGTTTTAGTGAAGATGATATTTGCAAGTTATTGGGCTTCTCTCTTATGACTTGCTTCTTTTGTCTTCATGATTTGCTCCCTAAGAAGAGAAGTGTTTGCTGGTGTAATAAATATTTCCATTAAATGTTTTCATTAAATTGTCACTTGTTATTTGATTAAGGAAGTTTCTTATCACCTTTTGACACCAAGCAGGTAGACCATGCATATGTTAGGATGATGCAGTAATGAAACAAATTTTGATTGCAACTTTTTGTGTTTGTAGAGATTTGTTTATCCTTTTCTAACGCAAAAAATGTATTTCTTTCTTTTTTCTACAACGTTGGTACCAAGGAAACATTTTAAAAATTGATCTGTTAAGGAATTGTTCAAACATAGTTAATATCTGGTTTAGAGATTGTAAATAATAAAAGATTTAATGCATATCTCTTTTAATGACTAAGGGTTTGTCTTATCCTCTAACAAAATCATCTTAATGAACATATCATTATATACATGATTCTTCTTATTAATGATTTGCGTCTTAGTGAATGATTTGTTTTTATGTTTGTTATCAACAAAACTTAAGAATAAGAGAGTCTAACATTGTCTTTTGACCTAACAATTATAAATACCCACTAATGTGAAACAAAGTCCCCCTCTTTAATGAAAAGTATTCTCTTAAATCCTAGCAATCACGAAAAATAAAGAGAGTAGAAGAAGAGTCAAAGGGAGTGAAATTTTAGTTTTAATCTTCTATCAAGAAGATTAATGTGCTTTAAGGTCAAAGGGGATTCCCACTTTGAAGAAAGATACACAATATTCCTTTGTTATGTAAAAATTATGAGTTTCAAATATCTATTGAGTATAAGACAACTTTTATCTTACAAATCTATTTATAAAATATTAGATAACCATTTTTATTATCACTATAAATAATATTAAATATCAGAAAAATTTTATTTATTATAGTGTTTATGAATGATATTTTTTTTTCAGTTATGCATAAATCCTAATTATAAAATATAGGGATTTCTTTCTCTCTTTTCGCTGCAAATAAGAATGTTGATTCGTGAAAGTATTTTCGCTACTAGCTAGTATCACACAAGATAAAGAATTAATTTCGAATTGTTGAACCTATATTATAAATATTTTAGAATCGGAATTATTAAGTTGGATTATGCACGCTTGATTGGCATATAAATGGATTTTATTTCTCCCATAAGTGTCTTATAAAGTTTCAAACGTGAAGTTTTATTCTATACATTGTTTCTTCAATAATTGTGAATGAAAACCAACTGTACGTAAACTGTTTAAATCAAGTATCAAAATTTCAATATTCTATTAAACACGGTGCACTGCTTTTTTTCTTGAAAAGTCTTTCAAAATTAAGAAAAAAGGAAAATACTTGGTATATCGTGCGGAGAGCTTTTATATATTGTAATGTTGAGTTGGTTGAATGTAATTGAAACCAAATAATATGATTAAATTTTGGTCTATTATATTATGAATGACGGTGGTGATGTGAATAGTTCACTCTCAAACTTCTTTTTCCGTCAAACCTTTAGTTTCATTTCATGCTCAACACAGTCTTTCGTGAGCCAATTTGGGATGAAAGCATTTTGCTAAGTGTTCTCTACACTGTTCTCTACGGGGTTAGTGATTTCGCAAGAGTTTTTTAAGCTTTCTCTTCTCTACGCTGTTCTTCGATCGATTGCTTCTATTTAAGGTGAATTTTCGATTCATATCCATTTTGATTCCCTATTTTTACTTTGTATAATATTTCATTATAATTTTTTTGTTCAAACGTTTTAGGTGGAACAAATTTTTCAGAGATTACAAAAAAAATTTACACACTATTTTTAAATCCATTTGTTAGTTCAAAAACATTCACATAACTGAGCCTAAGCTGTTGGAGTTGAGTATCCTAACAGAGTGGCCCAAAGTTCAGTATATAGGTTGACTTGTACTTTCTTTGTTTCCTAAAAATGTTTACCAGTTCATTGTATAATTCCATAATGAACTTGAGGCTGCAAAATCTGAGATTAAGAAGTGGCATTTTTCATTTCAAAATGAACCTTTTATATCTGCTGGGACCACTCTAGGTTAGTTTATGCTTATTATTTTGCAAGTAACATATGTGTTTTTTATTCATGATATGGTTTTGTTAATAGTTGAAATCTATGATTATAACCATGATGCCAGACCTTTCTGCAAGACTAAAACTGGTGTATCTCTTGCTTTGTGGGTCTTCTTTTTTGACAATGGTTGGAGGGGACTCGGGAGAGCTGAGGGAAATATCCTCACTCAATAAAAAACACAGTACACTCTACTTTCTTTTTCGCCAAGATATTAGACAATGAGCCACATAACCAATTATTATACCAAGTACAGAATTCCTAGTTTGTATAATGGTTTATAAGCATGTTGTGATTTTAAAGGTATTTTGCACATTGGTGCAAAATATTCTTTAGGTGTATCTATTTTACTCTTATATACTTCGTAATATATTTATGTTAGCAAAGTTTCTTAAAAGCCAAAGAAGTTAAAACTATAGATGTTAAATCAACCTCGCTTAGGGCAAGTTTCATTACCTTCCAAGTTCCAAATAAAAATGAATTCTCCACACTTGAGGTTTTACATTCATACATTGGCCACCAAAAGTAGCAGTTCAAAATTGCAGAGTAAAACTGGCCAATATCTCCATATTCTTTTTATATTTAAAAAAAAAACATTGATTAGGAAAACATAAGCCAATTAACCTCCCCACTCCTCCGAGTCAAGAATCCAATTACAATACTCTGCGTTTCGCTTCCCAAGAAATGCTTCACTGTATTTCTCTTGATCACTTGCTACTGTTGCAGCTATAACCTTTAGCATGTCAAATAGCACAAAAATATTAAGTCAAAATATGTAAGAAATAATATCAATAACATAACATGCTTAGAATATAAAGATATTAGGCAATACAAGCGAATAAAAATTCCACTTCACTGGTAATTCTTAAATGATAGACTATGTAATTTCATATGTAAAAGTCAAGATTTTGCAGTGACAAGGTTTTAGTAGCAAGTAATTTGATGGAAAGCATTGAGTGGCACAACATGGGACTTGATAGACCATAATATAGGGACATATGAATGTATGATGAAATGATGACAAAATATGGAGATCTACCAGAGAAGTGACTCAAGTCCTACTTCAGGAATTGAAAACAAGAGCCAGTGAAAAATATGTGCTGAGCCTTACATAATATTCAAAGTCAAATTTTTATTTCATTGATGAATCTGAAATATTTTTCATGTACAAAGCAAATAAACAATAACTAAATGTCATTGTATCTCACTCATCCTTTGCATTTGTTGCGACTATGTTAATGATTGGAAAGCAATTGTCAGTTTTTCAAAAGCTCTTTTTACGGAGTTCTTATAAAATGCCTATAAGGAACATTTGTCCAAAAACGAGAATACAGAACTTTTGCGTTCACTTTTGGGTTTTGGTTTCAGAAACTATTTCAAATTGAAACAAGCATAGTGATGACCAAGCTAATTGAAACAAGCAGAGTGATGACCAAGCTAAAGTAAATTCAATTAAGCTCGAATGCTGAATATGGCAATAGAATTGCATAGCACTGCACACTAGCAAACTGTATATGATTACCAGAAAGAAAAAAAAAATTAAGGCGATAAAATGTTTTTGGTTCTGCCAAATATCTCAAAAATTTGCTATTAGTTTTTATAAAAAAATTAATATATTTTTAGTTGCTACACTTACCAAAAGTGATGTGGTTTTATGTTAAAATGTAGGGACTAAAAACGTATTAAAGGGAACTAAAACCGAATCACGAAATATTTTGATATTTTGTCACTAATCAATACCTTTTTTGTAGTGTAGGATCACTTATTTTAGTAAATTCTACTTATAATAATATTTATGTGTTTTGTATGTTTCTTGTTCAAATATAATTACATAAAGATACATTAAATTAATAACTTTTAACATTATAAAAAAAATCAAGACAGCATCTAGCTATAAGTCTAGCATTTATATTTGATGTTATCGATTTCATCTACACTGTACTTGATTTCCAAAAGCTAAGAACTGTATTTGATGGTTACTTGCTTAAAAAACTCTACTTAACCCACCAAAGCTTCACATACATTTAGGTGGTTCTATGTGGTAGGTGTTGATTCCCATTAAAGAACCTTGCTCAAGCTATAACAAAATTTCAAAGAAGTCAAGAATATGAAATCAATTATCATGCTTCATTTCCTCAATCTTATCTTGAAGTTGAAACTTGGGATCTATTATTTCCATCAGGTTTTTAGATGAAAATAAATTTGATACTAATGTATGTGATTGATTGGACAACAATCACAACATTAACCAAATTGACTAGTAAGAACAATAGGACCTATTTTTAATCAATTGTAGCAGTATTTACATCAAAACATGATGCAATAGCAGATCAATATAATTATATAAGCACTACACAGAAATGGATTCATGGCATGCATATATTTAATGTGTGTGCACACTAGAAGGAAAAGGAAGGGAGTTAGACAATTAGTAATTGAAGGGAATTTGTTTTGCACCTAGGGATAAATATAAATATAGGGAAACTCAGATACTGTATAGGGTCAGATTTTGATACTCATTTGTAATGACTGATTTCTTGGTTGAAGGGATCCATTCCCTTGGCAGAGATGAATTGTTTTCTCTTTTCTCTCTCTGTTCTTACTATTTCTTTTGGGCCATGTCATAACAGACATGGATAAATCACAGGCTTTAATGACAAAATTAAAATCAGCATGCATTACAAAAGTAGACACACAATTTTGAGCACTACTCAGCCTAAATAGAATTATGCAGACTTGCAAAAAAGATCAAAAACAACACAAGTGATGCTTTTGTATGTTAAACTTCTTTTACAAAATACAAGTTTGATAACAAGAAATACACAACATAAAAGCTCACCAAATCCTTGAGAGAAGAAACACATTGAAAATCTTCATCTTAGAGGTCGAGAAATCCACACCAAAGCAGCATATTGTTTCTACACAATTTTAAGATTGTAAGTTAGGATGTATGCATAGATAAAACAATGGATGAATCAAAGCTGCAAACCATGAACAGAGAAATAAAAGTAACCAGTTAGGAATCAAAATGCAAGACCTGCTTCTCTGCTTCACCTTCTCGCATTAGGTTCCAGCCATCACTACCAACAAGTTTAAGATTTTTTACCCTAACCTACATGAACACATGATTATGGATTTAGTCATCGTGAAATAAATAAACATAGAAACATCACCAATTCAGCTACAACTTTACCAATTTATTCAAACAAAACACAACAAGGAAAAGTAGTTCTCCAACAGTTTCCCTTTCACAGAGGATTTCTCTTTTACTTGCAAATGTTCCAACTCACTGAATGCCCATTCCATCCTCATTCTTCCCTATTTATTTAACTAATCTCAAACAAAGTACAATTATCTTCAGAATTTTGTGCCTATGATCACCAAATATAATAAGAAAACAATAAAATTGAATTCATAGAACATAGGTACTACAATAAAATTTATATTTTAGTTTATACTTGATCATCCTGTGAACTAAATATGACTTTACCTTCATATATCGTGTCAGCAATCCATCTCTTTCCTGCCTATTGCCTACACTTTGATTAGGATATCATTAGAACCATATATAAACAAGGAGAGAAAAAAGTTTAAAATACAAAATACCAACAGAAGCTGAAAATAATTCATGATTATTCTTTAATGGAAATGTTAGATATATAAACAATTATTGAGCATCAATTTAAAAGTAAAAGTTTAATTTACAACTTAAAAGGTGGATACTTAAGAGTGAATTATATCCTTAACATGTTTGATGTTTCATTACATGAGAGTCCTTTCATGTTGAAGCATTAAAGTCTAATGTAACCAAAGCTACAAAGGCAGTAATCTGTAGAAGGAAGTCCAGTAGAACCGCCAAAGCTATAGAAAAGAAAATCCCCGAGTTAAGAAATTGTAAAATCACTTTCTGATAAGCATGCCGTGTATTTAATGCCAAAAGTTAACAAATTAACTTTGTTACGTATTTAAGTCTCATGACTTGTTGCAACAAATGAATATTTAAGCCAAAATCCTGTTCTTGCTAATTAAGAAGGGAAGGAAATTACGTTTCCATGAATTTGGGGAAAAAAACATTCATTTTGTAACTTCTTTAATCATCTTTTCACCTAAACCAATATCTGCATGGAACCCCTTCCAAGACTTAGGTAGTCACAATTTTTGGTGTTATTATAATCAGTGACAAATTTTGATTTAATGACATAGTGTCTGTTTCTTCTAGGAGAGACAAATAAAAAAAATGAAAATGAGCTTCTTCATAAACATAAACTAAATTATGCACAGTTAAAAATAAAATTTTGGAAAAATAAATAAAAGAGAGTTTTTACAAATTATAATACACATATATATAAACTAATTTTACCTTATGAAGAAGTTCATTTCATTTTTTTTCTCTTAAAAATATTTTTGGAGATGTTTTGTCTAAATAGACCCATATTACTATTTACTATGCATTTAAGGAAGACAAAAGAAATGAAAGGAAGTACCACTACTTTGCCTTAGTATTCTTAAAAGACTACTTGTACTTCCATTACAGAAAACCAATTTTAATTGTATAGTTGTATAGGTATGTGATAATGAATTAAATGATCTGAAAATAATATAAGGGAGAAAAGGTTATCAATATAACATACCATGCAACATTGAAGAGACACTGTCCTGTTCGTAGTAATCATACACCATAAGTTTCTCCTCCTTTGAATAGTAATATGCTCTTAGTGCAGCCACATTGTCGTGCCTAATCCTCCCAACCATCTCCATCTGCTGTTCAAACTCATTAAATTTCTGATAAGCATTAAATACACGGCATGCTGGCATAGAAACAAATGATCCTACAACAAATGCTAGAATTTCTGATAAGCTGGCCAGTGTTATTGAAGGTCCAACTTCACCCATTGAATTGCTTATTTTTTCTTCAATTGGTAAACCTAAGGGTTGCCGTTTCACAACATCTACAATTATGCACATGTTATCAACACCAACCTTATCATAAAATGAAAATACAATAAAAGAAAAGAAAGTCAAATCTTACAACACTGGCAGCACAGATCTTCGTATTTATACAGATAGCAACAACTTACACAAGAAATCTGTTCGGCTCCAACGAACGGTATGGTGAGAATAATCTATGAGACTCATAATATAATCAAGAAAAGATGTGTGAGGAGATACTCTCAAAGCCTGCTGTATGTTATTTTTATAATGAAGAGAAATTGTTTCTCAAAAACACCTTTTTACCAAGTCTTAGGATAAAAAATGTAATTATCTCTTGAAGACCAAGCCAAAATATAAGATAAGACTTAATCTAAAAGACCAAGTCAACAAAACTGAATTTAATTAAAATATTTATTTAATAAACCAAAATTAATTTTATTTTTTCTAAATAAATAAACATGTTAATCTTTTTGAAATATCACTAAAAAAAATACAACAATTCCCCACATATTTCAAAAAGGTTCAAGAAAAAGTTTTAAGAAAATAAAAGAATTTCATGAGTTCTCATTCTCTTGGATGTAATGTGTTGGACCTGGTGTAACAAGCTATATGAACCAAACCTAGATCGATAAAACTTAACACACCATATAATTGTTATAGCAAGCTATATGAACTAAAGACACTTGACGCATGTTAGAAGTCTACCAATTACATTGCATCCCACAATTCTTGTTATTATCGCTATTGTGCGCTAATAGGCCATGCACATGCCCGATATTCATGACTGCTCTAGATATCTCATCAAAATCTCATACAAGCAACCCCACCTAATACTCATATAGGTGATGTCATTAGGTGTATGCCGCAAATCATACACCACCCATAAGGGATATGAAAATCAAAAGTTTTATAAGTTGTCAAGCTTTCCCATAACCTCATAAAGCTTAACAATAAAACTTATTCTCACATTAATGCAGTTCTAACACTTTCTCACATCATAGGAAGAGACAAAAAAAAATATTAAAATTGATTAAAATCAACTTGGTGCTAGCAAAACTGACAAGGGACTTGTTTTTACTCATATGAACCTTATTTATGGGATTTCCAATCACAAAAGTTGAATTACAACCACTTGTTTGTTTTCAAGTGGTTTAATAGTCTCATTCCTCTCGATGTTTAATATAACAATATCTTCCGTAGGGATTTAAGTCATAAGATCGACCGAATCCATTATTGACTTCATATGATCAATAAAATCAATCATTATGTTATACACAACTTATAAATAATTTATCGAATCTTCCTTTTGTCCCATATCTTATAACAAACCTATAAAAAGGTCTCAATCTCTTGTTCTTTTCCAAGATCATTGTCACTAGCAACATATACACCAAAATTCTTAAATCATGATAAGATACATATCATAATATGACATCAACTTTTAAACTTGCATTGCTTACATATATCACATCTCAACTTATAAGGTTCACAAAACTGCAAGTCTAGTTTAGTCTAAAAAGTATGTATCAAAAACAAATCTAAACTTACTATTCACTTTATTTAAAAAGCCTAAAACTTCCACATTTTTTATGAAGCAAAAAAATAAATAAAACTTTATCACTATAAAAAAATCCTCTAGACTCACGGGTGAAGTTGTCCCCATTTATAGTGTGCCCATGGAGCCTCCCTACTAACGTGTTTAGGAGCATTGATTCTACGTTTCTCCATGGTTTAGGTTCTAGGGTTTTGCAAGGAGGTTAGTTTCATTGTGTCATATTGTCCACCGTAAAACTCAAATTTTATGGACAACAAATAAGTTCTTAAGATTGTTGTAAATTATTGTTCATCTTCATGATCAATCACAAACAAGAATCCTCTTTCTCATATGAAAATTATACAATTACAAAATTAAGAATAATCCGAGACATGTGATAGCATTGTCCTTAAGGACTTATCCGTGTGATGCGCAAGTCCTCAAGGATATAACAGGTCCTTCCCAATTAATAATTGAGGCAACAGAATTAACAAATTTTCAAGTGAGAATAACTAATAAGACTCGTAATATAATCAAAAAAAGATATATGAAGAGATGTTCTCAAAACCTTCTATATATTATATTTATAATGAAGAGAAATTATTTCTCAAAAATACCTTTTACGAAGTTATAAGATAAAAATGTAATTATCTCTTGAAGACTAAGTGAAAATATAAGATAAGACTTAATCTATAAAACCAAGTCAACAAAATAAATATAATTAAAATATTTATTTAATAAAACAAAATTAATTAAACAAAAATTTTCTAATTAAATAAACATATTAATCCTTTTGAAATATCACTAAAAAAAAATACAACAGTAACCACTATATAGAACAATTAAGAATTCACAAGCTGCTTAATGCTACAAAGTGGTTTCATGGTATCATATTAGCCCACCTGTTTTATAACCATAGATTGTACATTTGGACAAGTAAAACCTAATTAACGCATCCAATAGGGATATTACAATCTGTCTTCTTTTAGCATCTTTTTAAAGCATAATTAACTACAAACCTTTTACTTTAATTAAAAAAGAGGAAGATGAAGAACACAAACTATGCAACAAATGCTACAGGAAGAAACCGGTCCTATTTTCAGTTCTGTTGGCGTGAATGTGATAGAAACTTGCACATGAGAATTTCAGCACTTTCTTTCTTCGTACATGCTTGAGAGGACCTATCACAGAAAAGAATATGCTTAGTTCATTCAACTCAAGAACCACCAAATCAAAAATAAATTAAAATAAAATAAAGAGCAAAAAGATAATGAATCACCTAGAGAGGTAGAATGAAAAACTGCAGCACAGTTTGTAACCAAAACAAAAGAAAATAATATAGCAGTTGATTGCATACCTATTGTCTAGTAGTACAGATCATTTTTATACTCCTGTCCACCATTATTTACCAAAAATATTACACCCAAAAATAATGGAATAACATTTGAAATGCATGCACAGACCATAATGCACTTAGCTAGCTAGCATCTAAAAATCATTTAGGAATAAATATTTATATTATTAAGAATGGCATGTCAGGACCTTCTGATTGTGCCAAAGACAGGTGATGTTCAAGTTGCTTGAAGTCTAAAAAGGACATGCCACTCCCTCCTTAATATGTTACTTGACATTCAAGTGGTGAATGAAATTCAGGTTGAGAGGCTTGGTTCTAAACTCTAATATAATTGAGACTAATGAAACAGAATTACTGTCTGTAAACTTATTTAGGAGGAAACATGTTTATCTGTAAACAACAAGTAGTTCAATCATAGTCGCTTCCTCCTATTTTCGAAAACCAGGTATCTTAAAGCACAAATTTACAGGATACACCACATGATAATTGAACTACATAATTCCTCGCAAAACTGAAAACTTATTGAAACTCAATACAAATGACTTGTGATCTTTGTTAATAACATGTATTAGTCATTGAATATTTGCAATGTTTAACCATCAAATCCTGAATGTTAGGCTCCAACTGGCATTTATTAACAATTACAAACACTAAACTTGTGATCTTTGTTAATTAGCCAGTCTACATCTACCATAGATTTTGCCTTATCAGAGCTGCACCTTAGATTCCCACTTTCCCTTAAAACAAACAAATGTAAATTAATTACCCCATATTGTTACTCCTAACAAGGACAAATTAAATATCTTGTAAGGAATCTCGTGGTAGTTCTATAAGATAATGTCAAAACAATACATCATATAGTTTTCTTCCTATCAGTGATACAGTGAGACAAAAAAAAATTGATGTGGTTCATTGCATAGCTTTAACAGTTTCTGTTGAGCCAAGTCTTAAACACGTACAGAATGATAAAAAAGTATCCTAGTAAAATAAGAGAAAAAAATAAAATGACTGTAAGTTTTCACTCAAAACCCACATGCAGTGCAAATTAGTAAAAATTGGAATTTATACACAAAAAATAAAGTCCATAAGTAGACTATAGAAGTTGAGTCATATTTACGTGTTTGTATATATAAGCAAATAAGAGTAGGTTAGGAAAGTTTACATAAATGGAAAAAAAAAATGAAACTATTTGTTGATGAAAATGAGCTAGTTATTTGTTAAGAATTGGAAAGAATCTCAGCTGATTTAACACTTACAATAAGCCTCTAGCAATCATTTCTCGGAGAAGTTCCTCTGCCTTATCATTCTCGTCTTTTTCAAATAGAACAGAAATAATTATTTCAAAAGTTATAGCGTCAGGCATGCAATCATTGTCTTCCATTATTGACAGCAAGGCCAATGCTTCATCAAACAACCCCACTTTACAAAGTGCATTGATCATAGCATTATATGTAGAGACATTGAGATGATGGCCTTTAGTCAAAAGATACTGAAAAACTTCTTGCGCTTTCTCAAGTCTTCCACCTTTGCACAGTCCATCAATAAGTATTGTGTATGTGTACTTATCTGGCTGAATTCTCCAACTAATCATTTTATTGAATAATGCAATTGCTCTGTCTAGATGACCATTTTTGCATAAAGCATCCAATAAGGAATTGTAGGTAATTATATTGGCAGGTTGACCTCTATCATGCATCTCATCAACAAGATTCCAAACATCAGCTATCCTTCCCGATTTGCACAGACCATTAATAAGTGAAGTATAAGTTACAGTATCAGGAATTATATTTTTGCATTGCATTCTTTCAAAAAGATTGATGGCTTCATCTATCATTTTCTTCTTACATAATCCATCAATCATGATATTATAGCTATAAACATCAGGTGCCACTCCTATTTGGGACATAGTGTTGAATACATGCTTTGCTTTTCTCACTTCATTAACCATGCAGTATCCGTCCAATAATGTATTATAAGTAATAACATTAGGTTCCACACCTGCTTTTACCATCGAAGCTATCACAATTTTAGCTACTTTAATCTTTCCTTCCTTACATAATGCATCAACCAATATGTTAAAGGTATAAATATTTGGGTTGATGTTTTTCAATTTCATATCATTTAACAAAGCAATTGCTTCTTTGAAATGATCCATAACACAAAAGCCATACATTAAACTACTGAAAGTGACAACATTTGGAGAAATCTTTTTGACAAGCATTTCAGAATACAAATTACAAGCATCAGCAACAAGTTTATTTTTGCATAAGCCGTCAATGATTGTGTTATACATTACCACATTAGGCTTAATTGAACGCCCTTCAATCCTTTTGAGTAACTCTATGCCAGCCTTTGTTTCTCCTGATTTACAAAGACCATTGATCAAAGTCCCATAACTAACATGGTCCAACTGAAATCCTTGAGCTTTAAGGTCATCATGAAAGTGCAGTGCTTTCCTAAGCTGACCACAAAGACATAAACCTCTGATGAGTGTTGTGAGGGTTATTGCATCTGGCTTATATCCCATTTTGAGAATCTTGGCGAACACAGAAAAGGCAAAATTGATGTGACCGAGGTGGCAGAAGCAATTGATGAGGATGCTCAAAGTAACAAGGTCTGGTGTAATACCTTTGAATTCCAATTGTTTGGAAAGGGAAATAGCAGTTGGGTAATGATTCATCTTGACAAGGGATCCCAAAATGTGGCCAAAATGGAAGATGGGTGGGGAAGGATGCATATGGAGCATGCGATTGAATGAGGCAACGGCATCGTCGTGATTGAGAGATTGAGAGTGGAAGCTTGCATTTGCATAAAAAGGAAGAAACTTTGGAAACCTAAACCTTAATACTGACAAAGACATTGGAGGAAGCCAGAAGAGTTTGCAATGAACTCGCAACCTGCGGAACCAAAACTGTGAGAGCAATTAAAATAGCCGCTAATTATAAATGAAATTTGAGAATAAAAATAAAGAAAAAAGAATTGCTGTGTTGGGTCACTAAGTCAAAAAATAAAGAAGCAATTAAAATTAATTTTCTTTTCTTCTTTTTTATTTTATTTTTAAGATTTTATTTTTTAAAATATTTATTTTTTAAATTTAAATAAATTTGATCCTTACATATCAATTATCATTTTCTATTTTGAAACACATTTTGTATTGATCGACTTGAAAGATAAAATTTGTTTAATTAAACTTACATAAAAGTTATTAAATTTAACTCACGTTGGAACCAACAATAAAATGTCAACCAATAATTATTAAAAGTGCTAATTTATCTTTATAAAAATTGATCTCCTAAAATAGAATTATTATTTATTAAATAAAAAAAAATTAAAAAGGCACAAACATATGAAATAATTCATGTAAAAATAAGTCTAACCAGATATCATAAAATAATATGATATTAATTTTTAAAGTTTTTTAATGGCACATTTAATTCATTTTTCCACAATTTTTACTATATAATGCTTGAGTTTTATGTTTTTCACGTAAGTGAATTTAACGAAATAAATTTTATATTCTAAATTAATAAAAAAATATTTTAATAAAATTAAAATTATTCTAATTTAAAAAATTAAATTCAAAATATTTCAATTTTATTAAAATAAATTATATGATTAAAGAAAAAAATTGACAACATCATAAATTTAACCTTTTTGGGTAAAATAAGAAATAATTTAAACGAATAATATTCATTTAAATAATTTAAGTTAGTTAATTAAAATAATATATTACAATAACTAATCAATTAATTTTATTGGAATTTATTCCATGCAATAATTAAATAATAACAACTTAAACTATAAAATTAGTATAACAAAAAGTTATAATTAGATATTGAACTGTGATGTTCGGTAATGAACATGATATATTTTGAAGAAATTGAAATTAATTTAAAATATTTTATTAAGCTATATAATAAAGTAATCGTGAAATATTAAGGTTAAATTATATTATTGATTTATCTATTTTTGTTATTTTAAATTTATTTTAAAATATAAATATTTAATTTCTTATTTTTCAAATCATGAATTTTTTGACTTATTTCTAATTTAATTTTTGTTGATCGTTAAATTTTAATATTATTTTATGATTGTCAGTACTTAAATAACGTGATATTAACAATGTGATATATGTGAATAAAAATTAAAAAATAACATATAAATTTTTTATATTTTTTTATGAATGATTGATATTTATTTTATTAATAAAAATATTATTTACATATTTTTAAATTTTATTTTTAAACGTCATGTTACTAAATGATATCACTAAAATATAAGTAAACATTAAAATTTAACGATTAGTAAATGTCAATTTAACAAAAAGAACAAAATCCCATACTAATATATCTATTTATGAATCAAGGAAGTTTTCAAATTTATAGAAAATATGATTATAATCTTAAAAAAATTGACCAAAAATTATGTTGTAAAAATATTTTATAATCAAACAAATAAAACTTAAAACAAAATCAATCACTGTGATTTGTTTCTAGATCTTGAAAAAATTAATGTTTTATTTTAATTTGCTGAACTATTTTTTAAAAAAAAAATGAAATAGGTTGAGTTTATAATAGCAAAACACCTAATGTAAAATTTCAATTTTTTAGAATAATAAATTTAGTTAATATGATAGGGTAATAAATTATTTAAATGTATATTGAATTAACCTTTATATGTATGTTATATTTAAGATAAAATAATCGCTTTAATTAGCAAATCAAATAAAAAATTAAATGATATTTTTTGAAAATATCTAATTTATATATTATAAAATTTAACATGTGAATATGATAAAAAAAAATATTTTTTAAGTTGTTTAAAGTATAAATTTATTAAATATTGAATCTATTAAAAATGATATTAAAATTTAGTAGTAATATACATTTATAAATAAATGTTTCTAATACTTTCTTCTTTTTTTATATTGAAATTGTGTAACAATCCAATTTTCACTTGGCCTAGAGTCCAATTAAGGTGGTTTAGTAATTTGGAATGGGCCGTTCCAAATTACTAAATAGACCTACTTTGGGTAGCCCGGAACGGACCGTTCTGGATTTGGAACGGGCCGTTTCAAACCATTAAATTTGTCTATGATTCTTAGTTGAGAACGAGCCATTCCAGAGGTGAGAACGGGCCGTTCCAAAATATGACCGTTGTAATTATTAAATGCACCCCAAAACGGGTCGTTTTGGTTTGAGAACAGGTCGTTCTCGATGTGATTTTTAGTCATGATTTAAGGGTCCAGAACGGGCCGTTCCGAATTTGGAATGGGCCGTTCCGGCGAAGCCTGATGCCTATAAATTGAGCTCTCTACCACTCCCAAAATGCACACCTCTCATTTTCTAATTTATTTTATTCTGCTCTCTCTTCTTTCCCTCTACTTTCTGCTTCAGACCGAGGGGAACCCAGCGAGGGAGACCAACTAGATCTTGTGTAGGTTCAGCTTCTACATATCAAGGTACGGGAGAAAAGGGGATTATTTGTATGTAAAGTTACATGAAGGAATTAGGTAGAGGAAGAGTCCCTTAAGATTATGAGTAATTTTATAATTATTTCTGTCTTAGAAATTGATGATTCCATTAAATTCTGTATGTGTTGAGGATTAGAAATATATATTTAATTCGTAAGAATGATGATCTGGGAGAGAGAACAAAATTATAGAAAAGTGTCTGTAAGTTAGGTTTTGGAAAAAAAATGGATTATTTATGTTTGAGGAATTAATGATCCCACTAGATTCTGTATGTGTTGAGGATTAGAAATATATATTTAATTCGTAAGAATGATGATCTATGAGAGAAAACGAAATTGTAGAAAAGTGCCTGTGAGTTAGGTTTTGGAACAATTGCGGGTTTTACTATTTATATTAAAATTATATTAAATTGATAATTCCATTGATTATTATATTAATTTATGAATGTTATTGTTATATTACTTGATAAAAAATGATGATTTAGATGTGAATTGCTTGAGGTGTATGAAACTCATTATTTTGGACTTATCTGATGTGTGTATGGAATTGAACTATGAGATGTTGTGTGGAATGTGAATGAGATGTGATTGTGGTTCTTCACACCTATGACTAGGGATGAGCACGGCCCGAGATTGTTACATGGGTATCGTGACCTTGGTTAACATGTCAGGGGTGAGCACGACCCTGAATTAGGGGTAACGTGACCTTGGCACAGTGTTATATCAGGAGTGAGCACGGCTTGGGATTGTTACATGGTATCGTGACCTTGGTTAACATGTCAGGGGTGTGCACGACCCTAGGTTAGGGGTAACGTGACCTTGGCACAATGTTATATCAGGGGTGAGCACGACCTTGGATTGTTACGTGGGTATCATGACCTTGAATAACATGTCGGGGGTGAGCACGACCCTAGGCTAGATATGCTACAGGGGAATCGTGACCTTGGCACAATTTTATATCAAGGGTGAGCACGACCTTGGATTGTTACGTGGGTAGCGTGACCTTGGCATAGTGTGAAGTGCAAGATTTGTGATGATTGGTGTGATTGAGAATTATGACGTGATGACGATGCATGATTGATTGAAATACGATATGTTGAAATATTTATGAATATTAAGTTATAATGAGTTATGATTATGTTGTGTTTTTCCTTGTGTGTTTTTCATATAAATGTTTTCTTTTCTTACCGTACAAATTGTGGATATTTTAGGTGAGGAAGATTCGACTACAAGTGGCATCTAGAATGCCAACAGTTGAATTGTGGGTATGCTCTGATATTGTGACATTGGGGCAAAGGATTTTTAGGACATAGATTTTTATATGGATTTGGAATTGTAAATATGATTTTGAAAATAATTTGTAAACTCTCAAGTTTTATTTTCAATTATTATGTTGGTTATTGATAAATGAATATGAAGGTTTTATGTGAACCATTTTATCAACGTTAAAAATTTTATTCTTTAGTTTATTTATATGATTAATATTTATATATGTGTTGGGGTAGTAAGGGTGTCACATATTGAAGTATATTGATAGATTTAGGTTTAAAAGTTTTATATAAGTATAAATTTGACTCTTTAATTTAAATTGATTTAAAATAATTTAAAGAAATACGTAACACAAAGTGTAACGACCCACTTAGCCGTCGCACAACAAACAACACCAAGCAGAATAGAGCATGCATATATAAATATAAAATATATACACATAGGTCTAGCCTAGGGCTCAATATATCAATATACAAAATCCAGCCAAAATAGCTACACTAAGTAGCCAAAACAACAAAACATCAACTCCATCTGCCAGTTGCAGACCTGCTACTATACTCCAACCTATCCCTGCTTTGCTCACATACACAGTATGATCATACCAGTCCAATCCACACATGGAAACAAACAAGGGTAAGCTAGTGAAAAGAATCAACATATATATATATAGAAATTATAAATAGCTACAACTTATCAGCACATCATTAAATTCAACAAGGATGACACACCACACATAACAGCAAACATCTACATCTCAGCTTCACAGCACACTACACATATACAGCTCACAACAGCTCACAACATTCAGCAAAATCACATCAGACAGCTTATGCATCGTCACGAATTTCAACTCGGAGATCTCCTACAGCTTAGCCTTACGGCCTACAATAGCTCAGCCTTACGGCCTACAACAACTCAGTCTTACGGCCTACAATAATTTATATTCACAACACAGCATAACAACATAAATCAGCATAAGCATCCCACAACACAGCTCAACTTTACATCAATATAGCTTAAACATCATATGACATTAACAACTTGAACAACATACAACTCAACTCGGCTCAACAACATTAATCAACATTAGTCAGCATTAATCAGCATTAATCAGCATATTTATGAAAGAACACATACAAAACAACCTTCAACTTATCCAAATCACTCATTGTGAAATGGAAACCTTTACTTAACATAGAACATCGGGAGTTATAATACTCCTATCATGCTCATCCTTATCTCATATGAAAGATAAGAATATTTTATACAACTCTTATGAAGACATAAAGTCCTAATTCAATCATCTACTTTGTCAAAACTTACAAAAATTGCAATGGCTATGAATAATACTAACAACTTGACC
Organism: Cajanus cajan; assembly: GCF_000230855.2. Taxonomy (NCBI): domain Eukaryota; kingdom Viridiplantae; phylum Streptophyta; class Magnoliopsida; order Fabales; family Fabaceae; genus Cajanus; species Cajanus cajan. The sequence continues at coordinate 4,581,439 of NC_138517.1, read as the reverse complement.
CCTGTTCACTAAAACAACAATATTTGGAGTTCTAGACCTCCTTTTTGGGTAATTCCAGTGCCATTGGAAAACTAAGATCCAAGGCTACAACTTTCATGAACACTACAAAGTCAAATTCTGAAAGCACAAAAGCACTCAGCGCCTCCAAAGCGCTCAACGCTTTACCTCCAAGAATCCCCAAAGGGCTTAGCCCTTCAAAATGGCTTAGCCATTTCAAAAGCGCTCTGCCCTTTAAAATGGCTCAGCCCTTTGGTTCCAGAAACCCTCCCCTGTCACGCAGCCCCTAAAGGGCTCAGCCCTTCAAAACGGCTCAGCCGTTTGCTACAGAAACACAGTCCCTTCACCATTTTTGAACAACAACCTGCAAACAGAGAATTCCCAACACATGCAACCATCTCCAAACACTTCCCACTGTAACAGACAGCTAAGAGTAGCTCGAAACATCAATATGCAACTATAGGATCACCACAAATCATCAAAACACAACATGCAAACCTACTAGCTTCCCTTACCTCGGAGGAGAAGAATTTCCGAGCTTCCAGGAAATGGAGGAGAAGAAGAAGAGGAAGTAAATCCAACACTCGGCTAGCTCCGCACGGCTTCACGCTTGAGGAATGGAGAAGGATTGAGGAACCTCCTTCGTGCTCACTGCTTCTGCTAGAGAGAAAGGAATTTTGAGAGGATAAGGAAAAAGAGAGAATGCAAGTGAGGGAGATGAGAAAAGAGAGGAAAGAGCTGCGGGGTCTCACACAAAGAATATAATAATAAAATTAAAATTTGTATTAATATTTTAATAAAAATTTAATATAAGAAATTTTCATAAAATTTTAAAACGTACATATAATTAGTAATCGATAATTATAAATTACATTTAATTATTATAATTGATAGTTATAAATTACATTTAATTATTATAATTGATAATCTAAGAGTTGATTATAAAATATATTTAATTAATAGTTATAAATTATTAAATATATTTAATAAATGAATATCCAATTACGTTAATAATTTAACAATTTAATTAAAAATTAGTCTAATTGTGATTAAGAAAATGTGATCAACGTTCTTTATTTTCCATTTTTGTAACTTGGTTTATTTATTCATCATTGTTTCTTTGCGGTATATCCTCTCTATTTCACTGTTTCATTGCGTTATATCTTATAACATCTCGTTTTCATTTGGTATATTTGTTCTGCCCCAAAGAAAGAAGTGATTTTTCGTCATTATGTTCGACTGTTGAATGATTAGTATTAGCCTTATGTTTTTTTAGTAATTTTGATTGGCTTTGTTTGTTTTAGATTATTTTTAGTTTGGTTTGTTTTGTTATACATTATAGGTTATTAAAGAGATTGAATTTATCTCTCTATTTTCGGTTATTTCTTGTAACTGTTTATGGGTTTAAGGATTCGTTATATTTCATTTTAATATATTTTATTTTAACTACAAAAAAATCTATTTTTTTTATAAAATATAATATAGATATTTTATTAATAATTTTGATATTTTTATTTTTATAAATGAAAGTTGATTAACGTTTATTTTATTATTAAATTTATTATATTTTATGATAATTAAATATGTTGGTTTTGGTAACAATTGATAATTGTATTTATATGAATATATTGTGAGATTTTATAATTAAAGATTATATTAATTAGGCTTAATTGCGTTTTTGATCCCTTAAATATTGTAATTGTACAATTTTGATCTCCAAAGTTTTAATGGGGTAATTTTAGTCACTAAAGGATTGCAAATGTGTAATTTTGGTACTTCAATTTTTAATTGAACAATTTTAGTCCCTCAAATATCATAATTATGCGATTTTAGTCTCTCTCATTAAAAATTTAATAATTTTAATATATATATATATATATAAAATGTTTCAAAATTATACAATTATTTGTTTATTCAAATTAATGCATATTATAATTTTCTTCAATGTATCAAATGATATATATTTATTTTTAATAAATAAATAAAAATAATATATTATTATTTTTATAATATTACTGATAAATTAATATCAATAATATTATTAGTGTATTTAGAGATAAACTAATAATTTGATAAATATAATTTATTATATATTAATATACTTTTACAAAAACATAAGTATATTAATTAGAAATATACATATCTTTTCTTATATATTTATATTTTTGTAAAAATATATTAATATATACTAAGTCATATTTATCAAATTATTAGTTTATTTATAAATATACTAAAAATATTATTGATATTAATTTATCAATAATATTAAAATACTAATAATATATAAATTTTATTTATTTGGTAATAATAAATATATATATTATTTGATATATTAATAAAAATTATAATATACATTAACTTAAATAAGAAAAAAAATTGTATAATTTTAAAATATTATATATATATATATATTCTAAAATTACTAAATTTTTAATATAAAAAAAGACTAGAATCGCATAATTATAATAGTTGAGGGACTAAAATTGTTCAATTAATAATTGAGGGACTAAAATCACACATACAATCTTTTAAAGACTAAAATTACTCAATTAAAACTTTGAGGATCAAAATTACACAATTACAATACTTGAGGGATCAAAAATGTAATTAAGCCTATTAATTAATTATTCATCAAATAAGGGAAGGAATTTTTGGGATAACTATAGTTGATGTTTTTAACTAAAGGGTTAAAAGGAAGTTAAATTTTTTTCTTTAAAAAAAAAGGAAGCTGATCAATTTTTACATTCTCACTTTTCACGTATGCGTTTACGCTTCAAAGCTCGAAGATCTTGAAGGAGGAGAAAACCACCTCAGAGTCAATCATCCATCTTCTTATGCTCATCAAGATAAGGGGAGAGTGAAAAATCTCGGTCTAGATGCAAAAATGTATATTGGGTAATGAGATTGACCCCTAATTCTATCTCTGTTGTGTTTCTATGTGCGAGGGGCTTACCCCAAATGTGTTTTTTTCTTCTCTATTTCTTCTTGAATGTTCTAATTGATGTAATTAATATATATGTATGAGTAGTGTTTGTGTTTGATTTGTAATTACAAATTTTGGTGAATACATTGATAGTTGTATCAAAAGATTATTTAAAGATATAATTATTATATGAGTAAATTATATTATTTTTAATGTTTATTGCATGATTTAGAACACTTACATCGATTATATGAATAGATTGATTATCAGAATGCTAAAATGAAAATCGTTGATTTTAGAGTTTTTAATCGTAGAAACCACGCTGAGCGCTAGAAATCCATTTTTGGCATTGAGTGTCAAGGTGGCAGAGAGCAAGAAGGGTTGTTTGTGACCCTCAGGTTGAGCATGAGCCTCACATTGAGTGTGAGTTTCACGTTAAGCATGGCTCAACCAAAGAGTCAAGGTTACTCTTTAGAAGCCTTGCGTTGAGCGCCCTGTCCAACGTTGAGTGCCAATTGCCTTGTTGTGCTTCCTTCCTTCTTTGTTGATGAATCCTATTGATGTAATGTGAATCTTATGTTAGTCCTCTCTTGTGGTCTATGATTATTGGTGTAATGTGAATTATTGTGTTATTCAAATGTTAACTTTTAATGAATACATTTGATGATTATATGATATAAGATAAATTGATACGGTTGAAACGACATGATGAGGTTATATGATAATGAGACACGATAATGTGATATGATAATGCATAAAGTCTTGATTTACATGCATCATTTGCATAAATATTTTTGAGGATACAATATGGAATACATCGTTAGGGAAGACCCCTTTGTGTGTGAAAGCTCGGGGATCAGTCCTTGGAATAGCTTGGTTTGCAAGTCCTAGTCTAACTCATTGTGTGCATGGGATGTATCTTGCACGGCTTAGCTATCCCGACCAGACCCTAATAGTATGTCCTTCTAGTGAGAGTACGTAGAGGGTATGACCTGACATGTACTCCTAGGCTACTCTATGTGTGTTGCTAGCAGCAATGCACCATGTTATGTATTTCTAGCACCACATGCATGATAATATGTAGTTCGTGTCCATTACATGTGCATTTTAATGTTTTATGTTAAGTAATTTTTATGTCATGGATGAATGAAGTGTGATATTTTTATTAATTGTCTATATTATGTGTATATACATGTTTTGTTTGTGTTTGGCTATTCGATGTGCATTTCTACACCGTGAGGCAAAGTGAGATGTTTTTTATAATAGTTTAGACATACTAGAATGAGAGGGATCCATAGATTGTACAAGTATGAGATTTGTATAGCTGAGGATGACTTAAAGAAATTAATTTGTATTACCTATAACAACAAGATGCATCTACTTTTCAATAGCTTATTCCACAAGAATTCTATAGTTAAGCATGCTTGACTTGGAGTAATTTATGGATGAGTGACCTCTTGGGAAGCTTCCCAAAAGGCGTGCGAATGAAGACAAAGCACGCTGAAAAGTATTTTGTTGGTTTGTGGGGTCAGTCGTTGATCCTAAAAATGGACAAACATCTCAGAAAGGGCTATCCACGGAGAGTTATGACTAGTGTCATCGTGTGAAGTGTCATGAAGTGGATCTGTTGAGAGATCAAATTGGGGGGAATAAGGATGATTTTATTTTATGTTGTGATTAATGGTTATTATTTTTGTGGAAGAAAATATGCACAAATGTTTTGATGATGCCAAAGTGATTATAAAGCATTAAAGAAGAATCAAGGTTGAGCTAAAACAAGTTGATGCAAGAACAAGATCTCAAGTGTTACATAGATAAGTCTTATCAACTTAGCTAAGAATGTAAAAGAACTTTTTAGAATTGCAAGTATGCTTGGCCTTGAGAATAAGTTTTCAAAAATCTCAAATTAATCTCTTTAAATTTAAACAAGTTTTAAATATTTTGAAAGTAAGTAAAAATGTTTTCAAAAGACTTAACAAAAGCTTTAAAGAATAGTTCAAATCATTTCTTAAAATACATTTGTGAAAGAAATTATTGAGATGAAGTTTTCTACATAAAAGTTTTTGAAACAATAAAAAAATATGTTCTGGTAATCCATTACCAGACCCTGTAATCCATTACCAGAACAGGAAATTTCAAAGTTCAAATTCTGAATACAAAATGTGTTCTGGTAATCGATTACCATACCCTTGTAATCGATTACCAGATGATAAAACTTCAAAATTTGAATTTAAATTATACAACGTTTCAATCATTTTGAACTTTAACCGTTGTAATCGATTACCAAGTCTTGTAATCGATTACCAGAGCCTATTAAAAATTATAGAGAGTTACAACTCTTCATGAAAAGGCATAACTCAAGATACAATTGTCTATAAATACCTATAATTTTTCAGAAAAAGGTGACGAACTCTATTGTGAAAATAATCTTTACAAATCACTTGGCAAAAATCATTTGCAAAATCTCTAAAGAGTTCATCAAAGATCATGAAAGTGTAATATCCACTTTTCAAGAGAGTCATTCTGTATTACTTAATAGATCATTGGATCTGTAAAGGAGAAAGGGTTTTTCTCCTTCTTGGTGTTTGAATCTCAACACAAGGAAAGGGAGTTCCGAGGTGTTGGAGGATTCATTTTCTTGTAAGGTTTACAAGAGTAGTGGAATTCTCAAGTGGGAGACTTGAGGACTGGATGTAGGCAGAATTGGCCGAACCAGTATAAAATCAAGTTTGCAATTCTTCTTTTCCTACACTTTTATTTATTTGTTATTTAATTGTGTTTGAGTTGTTCTTCATCATCATTCTTTACATGCAAATTTGTCAAAGGAAATAAATTGATAAAGAAGTAATTGGAAAAAAAATTTATAAGAGGAAATTTAGTAAACTTAATTCACCTCCCTCTTAACTTAATTGAGGCTAAGGGACTAACAATTTTATACATTTTAATAGATTTAATTATTAAAAGAATAAAGGGGTTTAGAGAAGTAAGGTATTATTATATTATACATTAGAAGGAAGGGAGAAGGGGCTATTATTACTCTATTATTCATTTCACGTTTCTTGACTGACGCTCAAATGCTCTAAAGAGGAAGTATCAGGAGAACAAGGAGGAGGAATCACCAAAGAGGAGCCAAATGCATAGATCAAATACATTTGCATCACTCTATGTAATAGGGGAGTGAGAACACTCGTTCTGAGAATTGGGTATATGCATGAAGAGTAAAGGGATTGGCCCCAATCCCATAAGTTTTTTGTTTGCTAAAATTTGATGTGCATTGATATGATTTAATGAGTAGATTCCAAATATGTGATTTAATTGACGATCAGATGTTTCTAGATAATTAATTGAGTGCTCTGTAGGAGGGGGTTGGAACCTAAAGGAAGAATAATTTGATGAATAAGAGGGAAAAGATTTTAGATTTTTAATTAAGAGGTTTTTAATAAAAGACGAAATTGATTCTAGAAGAGAAACGGGTTTCTGATTGAAAATAACTTATTTGAAAGATGCTTGTTCTGCGATTTTTATTTTAGGCGTAGGATTGCATGTGGCGTCGGGTTTAAATTCTTGGCATCAGGCATGCATTCATATGTATGAAGGCACTGCCTAGACGTGTTGTGCCGAGAATGGAAATGACCATGCTGGGTGTGAAATGTTTTGGTGCTCTCTGTTGTGGTTAGTCATTGGGCACAAGGTGTTGCGTCGAGCATAAGAGATGTGTGGTGCTCTATGTTGTGGTTAGTTGCCAGGCATGAGGTGTTGTGTCAAGCATAAGAGATGTGTGGTGCTCTTTGTTGTGGTTAGTCGCTGGGCGCGAGGTGTTGTGTCGGGTGTAAGAGATGCGTGGTGCTCTTTGTTGTGGTTAGTCACCAAGCACGAGGTGTTGCACCAGGCATAAAAGATGTAACACCCCAATTTTCATACCTTATATTAATAATAATTTAGAAATTATTTTAGTATATTAATGTATTTATTTTGGGAGTTTTTGTACTATTTAAGTATTCATATGAGCATTATTTTGTTATAAAACATGATTTATAATTATTATTTTGATTAGTGATATATAGGTAACTTTTATGAAATGTATTTTATTAATAATTGTGCTTATTGTAACGACCCGCAGTGGCCATCACACTACAGAACAACACTACATACTGCTTGAAAATTTACTAAAATAGTATAATAAATATTTACAAGACAACTTGCTAATCAAGCAACAAACAACTAGTTATATACAAGAAAATATGCTACTATAAGGTAGCCTACAAAAAAAAATATCCATCTTCAGGCACCTCCTGTGGCCTCTAGCAGCTACCTCCTAGCCTATCCCTGCCCTGCTCCTATACCACGTATGATCATCACAGTCCAAACCACATGGAGACATGCAAGGGTAAGCTAGAGACAATAAAAAAATCATAATAATTTAATATTCACCATACAACTATATAATCATCTTCGCATTCGACAATTGAGACAAACAACATATATATATACTATACATCTTAACATTCATTTCAACTTACAACATAACAACATTATCGTCGTCCTCAGCAAGGTCAACATACAACACAATCACAGCTTAACAACACAACAACAAATATACAATTCATATCAACAACAAATTAACTCATCAACAACTTATGCATCGTCACGCATTTTGACTCGTAGATCTCCTACAACATGGTAAGTAGTCTAAGTGGCTAGGTCCTACCGAACCGACAACACAGCAAATTTGGATATCAATCCACAACACGATAATGGTTTCTCAAACTTTGTCACTTAAACAAGAAAGTATAATACTTGGTTAGGAACTAAGTTCCCGACTTCATACTTTACCCAAATTGGCCACTTGTAATCGGTATATGATGGAAGCACTTGGTGAAGATTGTTATTCATCCAAGCTTCCATGCAAAGGACCGAAGAAACTCTTGAGGTAAATCTTCAAATCAACACTTGAAACTCCTTGAAGCAAACTCCAATGGAGGAGAAGCACCTAGGGAGGTTCGGTCACCTCTTGAAGTGAAGAAGCTTGAGGAACCAAGCTTCTAGGAGAAGGAACCTTGAGGGAGAAACTAGGATTAGGTTCTCACGAATTTGACTCTTGAAAAATGAGATAGAGTTCTGAATTCTTTTTCTCATAAATATCCAAAAGTGATTACAAGAGTAGAGAAAACAAATATATAGGGAGAGGTAGCTTCTAGTGTAAGCTAACCTTAACCGTGGTTCACTAGGAACCATGGTAAGGTGTAGCTAACCATCCATGGTTTCTAAAACTTGTAGGAGAAGCTAACCTTGACCATGGTTCACTTAAGAACCATGGTAAGGTCAGCCAAACCTACTAAGGTTTAGAAGTGTTGCGGGTTGCATCAATTGTCCCGTGGCGGAGGCTAGGTGGGCCAAGTCACTGTCGAATCATGGCGTTTGGGCTCCTACACTCTTAAATAGAAAGAGTTGCGCCCTGACTATCAGCTATAGCTTTTGGCCTAGTGGTAAGCGCTCGATCCAACAATTGGTATCAGAGCCAAGGTCATAAGTTCGATACCCAGCGGGGCAATTGCTGAGGGGGAGATTGTTGCGGGTTGCATCAATTGTCCCGTGGCGGAGGCTAGGTGGGCCAAATCACTGTCGAATCATGGCGCTTGGGCTCCTACACTCTTAAATAGAAAGAGTTGCGCCCTGACTATCAGCTATAGCTTTTGGCCTAGTGGTAAGCGCTCAACCCAACAAGAAGCTTGGAAGGCAAGCTTCAAAGCTTGTAGGAGAAGCTAGAATTCGGCCAAGAACACAAGTGAGAGCTAGGCGGCCAAGACTCAAAAATGCTCCATGATTTATTTTGAAATTCTTTGATTTGTTTTAGTTAGGTTCATCATATGATGATGAGACCTAGCTAAATCAAATCTATGAAAAATTCGGAGCAAAATGAGTCTAATATGCAAAATTTTGCCTAGGCCCAGTTCTGGCCCAATTACTAGTCACACCCTCAAGCATTGCTAAATGTCACCCTTTTTTTCCCTACTGAAAAAATAAAAAATGAATGTATCAACTAGGGAGGTTAAATGGAGTTAAACTCTCCAAGTAACCTACCTTAAAATCAATATACAAACACTAATAAAAGCAAGTAAAGTGTCTCACAAATACAAAGACAAAAATAAGCTTATACAAAGAAACTACTATATGTACAAACATATGAAAAAGGTCTTTAAGATCATCCTATTCCTCTTGGTTCTTTTAAGATATCACCTCTTGGATTCCTTGGCCTTGTCCATAGTCTATCATCCCCTCCCTCTTGAAAATGATTTGACCTCAAATCTCGAGGGTCCTCATGATTATTGGTCATACCTACAAATATATAATAAAATTCATTAGAGGTAATATTTTCAACAAATAAATGTGAAAAGTATATCCTAGAAGGAATCCTTTCATGGAACCTAAAGAAATCTATGATACTAGACCTTCTAATATAATGAATAGGATCCTCTCCTAAACATAGACTAGGTATATTACTAAATCCTAAAAATGTGCTAAAACTAAAACTATAGCACACTAAAGACTTAATCCTAAAAACTAAAACATCTTGCCTAAAGTACCTTATGTGGTAACCTAGACATTTCCTAGAAAATAAGGAAAATACTACTAAGAAATTTCCTAAACAATTTTGGATTATATTATTTGTTGGATAGTTATGAAAAGAATTTGTCACAAGGAACCTTGAAGGTTCATATGTTATATCCAACAAATAATATATTTCATAAATTGGGTGCATTATTGACACAACTAAGGTAGGAAAAGTCCTACACAAAGGAAGGCTATCTACCTTGGGCACCACCAAGGAAGTAGCATGAGAAGTAGAACTAAGTGAAGTCCACTTCTCCTTCACCAAATCTTGAAGTTGATATTCTTTTTCTTTAAAAATAATGGATTTGTGAATCTCTTCTTCAAGACTAGTGGCAGTGTGAGGGTAAGAGTTAAGGTCTTTATGAATAAAGAGAATATTTTTCGTAGGTTTTCTAGTAATAAAGCAATTCTCTTTAGCCATAACTCCCTTAGAGGATATTTCTTCCTCTTTACTCTTCCCTAGTTTCTCACTTTTTCTTTTGATTTTCATTTGTGCTTGATCCTCAACCACTTGTTGAGGTGAGAGAGGATAAAGCACAAATTTCTTTTCCTTATGAGTGAAGGTAATTTCATTAGTAAGACCATTCTATATAGTTTTTTTTTCAAATTGTCATGGTCTTCCTAACAAAATATGACAAGCTTCCATTGGTACTATATCACATAAAGCTTGGTCCTCATACTTCCCAATGGAAAACTTAACCTTCACTTGTTGGTCAACTACTATGTCGCCATCCCTATTAAGCCATTGCAAATGATAAGGTTGAGGATGTGGCATAGTAATTAAACTCAACTTTTTAACCAACCTAGTGCTACAACATTTGCACCATGAACCATTATCAACAATGAGAGAACAAGCATTATTTAAAACATTACATCTTGTATGAAAGATGTTCTCTCTTTGTGATAGGGTACCACTAGGTTGATTATGAAGGATTCTCCTAAGCATTAGGAGCTCTCCTTCATAAGTATAAACTGGCTCCACTTTGGACCTTTGAAGCTTTCTTTGTAGGGCATTGAGAAGCAATGTGACCTCTCCCTAGACACTTGAAACATTTGATATCACTAGTCTTTGTGCTAGTGTGTGGAGTGATGAGATCTTTATCCTTATCTTTATTTTTCTCTTTCTTTTTAGCCATTTCTTTGGAGGGTTCTGAAATAATTTTCTTTTCAAAAGGTTTTTCTTCCTCTATGTAGTCTTTCTTAAGAGAGGTCCACCAATATATTGCATGCCCTTGAAAGCTAAGGGTTGCAAGTGGAACTTTCCTTTCTTCACTTACCCTATGGCAAGCAAAGAGTTGTTCTACCTTCATCTCCCAATCAAGGTAGGCCTCCACATCATCCTTCCCTAAAAATTAAGGGAGATCCACCTTGGATTCCCTAGGTTCAATAGTTCTTCTAGGGGAAGGTTGATAATGGTTACCCACATTAAGGCTTTCATTAGGAGATGTGTATTGCGAGTGTGAGCTCCTACTTTTTTTTCTCTGTTTTTTCATATCTTCTTTCAATTTTTCTTCTTCTAGTCTTAGAATTCTCAATTCTTCCTCAAGGTAAGCAAGTTGTCCTTCTCTTTCAATTTTATCTCTTTTTCTTTGAAGAGACTCTTGCTTTTTCCATAGTTTAAGTGATTTGAGCTCTTTTTTGATGTATGAAAGACTTTTTGGAGAGCCATCACTTTCACTAGGGGAGGAATCTTGAGACATTTTAAGACAAAAAGATTTTTCACACAAAAATAGTTTTTAAGAAAAATAGTATTTTTGAAGTGCTTAGACTTGGCACTTGGAGGTCTAAGAGTACAAATTGAACTTTGGAGGGAGGTGAGCTACTAAAGAGCCGCTTAATAACCAAGCTTCTTCAAGTAAAAATCTATAAACCCCCTTGTACGTTTGCCTTGCACAAAACAATTTTCACAAAGATCTTTTCAAAAAGGAAAATGACAATCAAGTGCCTATTATGTACAATTATCAAGACTTGAAATCATAAATGGCAAGAAAAAATAAATTGCTTGAAAACTTAAATTGCTGAAAATATAAATTGCTTAAAACATAAATTGTTTGAAAACTTAAAGACAAGAAAACATAAACTAGACGTGGAAAGCAATTAAACTTATGTGAGAGCTTGAGAGGTACCAAAGACCTTCAAGGACCCTCTCACAAGTACTAAACGAAATTACTATTAGAACACTTAATGAGAGATGGAGATACACCAAAGGCACTCCAAGACACTCCTTAATAAAGGCCTTGTACAAAAATTGGAAATTAAAAGATTACAAGAAAAATGAAATGCAAATTTTCTTCAAATGAAATGCAAAGTCACACTCCAAATGAAATGTAAATTCACAATCAAATGAAATTAGTGGCTGCACTTAATTTCAAAGAAAACAAATTAGCCACTAATTAGAGACAAATTTTAGAGACGAATTTTGTAAGGAAAATAGGTTTTAGAAACAAAAATTTCCGTCACTAAAAATTAGTCTCTAAATTTTCACAAAATTTTCAAAAATCTTGCTCCTTCTTTCTCCAATTCAGCCACCAAGATTGCAACCCTCACAATGTGTTTCACTCCTCTTTAGAAGCAACCTTGATGATGGTTACTCCTAGGTGTTTGAATTTCCAAGAATTCAATCCAAAGAGAAGCAAGCTCCTAGCTCACCACCAAAAGTCCTTCAATATTGGCTATCCTTGAGCTTGGCCTTCAACACCTTCCAAGAGGCACTCAACACACCTTAAGATTCTGGAATGTTAATACAAAAACTGAAAAGGAACAATTTATAATGGCTACACCAAATGGTAGAGTAAAATGAGACAAACTAGAAGGAATTCCACAAAAAATGACAAGCAACAATTAAGGCAAATTTAGAAAGCTAGCACACAAAAGATATCCTATCAAAGGCACTAGAATGGATTAAAAAATAAAAGCTAAGATTAGAAACAAAAATAAGACACAAAATATGTGGCTGGACTGAAAATATTATAGGCAAGAACACACCAAAACCGAGAGCTAGATATACAATTTTTTTCACTCCTTTTTGGCTTTTTCTTTTGCTATTTTCTTTCTTTTCTTTTTGCAAAATATTTTCCACTTCTTTTTCTTTGATTAATCAGGAGTTTAAATGCCTTTTGAACACTTATAGGTCTCGGCCTTAGGCTAGAAAAACTGCAGCAAAAATTTTCACACAAAACAAGAGGTGATCACAAGCATGTTTCTATTAGTGCTTCACAATTTTATAGTATTTTTAGGTCAAATTTTTAAGCACTCATTCTTTTGTTTTTCTCATGCATTTAGAACACATACACCTCTGTTTTGCCTCTGTTTTTAGTGTATAAGATTTGTTAAAAGTTTCAGCCACACAATAAGACTCAAGGAAACCTAATAGGAATTAGTGTTTAGTAATTTTTTTTGACAAAACTTTTAACAAGACATAATAGAAACCTAACTCTAAGAAATTTGCTAGAATTAATAGCAAATTATGAAAACAAATATGTAAAACAAAAGAACATATAGGTAAAGTTCAGATTCAATAAGAAAATATACACAAAATTTCGAACACAAACAACACACAAAAAATTAGGTCAACAAGCTAGTCTAGGAATTTTCAACATGAAAAAGACTACACATGACTTCTATGACAAAACAATTGATTCAAAAATAAAACTAATGCAATGTGAATGAAGTCCAATCATGGATACATGTTAAGGAATGGAGAAGACTCAAGCAAATACAAAATGCACAAGCAAAGAGAACCTAAAGCACAACACAATTGATTCACGGATTAGGAACAAGCAAGAACATGAATCAATTTACTTCTTATGTGACATATAGGATCTATCAAAATTTTTTAGAAAATTTAGATCCATGCAGCAAACACATATTTAGACATAGGAGAAGGAAGATACAACACGGATTCACTTAGAAAAAGTTAGAACACAAAACCTCAAAAGCACTAGGCTCTAGATACCAAAAATGATGGAAGCACTTGGTGAAGATTGTTGTTCATCCAAGCTTCCATGCAAAGGACCAAAGAAACTCTTGAGGTAAATCTTCAAATCAACACTTGAAGCTCCTTGAAGCAAACTCCAATGGAGGAGAAGCACCTAGGGAGGTTCGGTCACCTCTTGGAGAAGTGAAGAAGCTTAAGGAACCAAGCTTCTAGGAGAAGGAACCTTGAGGGAAAAACTAGGATTAGGTTCTCACGAATTTGAATCTTGAAAAATGAGAGAGAATTCTGAATTCTTTTTCTCATAAATGTCCAAAAGTGATTACAAGAGTAGAGAAAACAAATATATAGGGAGAGGTAGCTTCTAGTGTAAGCTAACCTTAACCATGGTTCACTAGGAACCATGGTAAGGTGTAGCTAACCATCCATGGTTTCTAAAACTTGTAGGAGAAGCTAACCTTGACCATGGTTCACTTAAGAACCATGGTAAGGTCAGCCAAACCTACCAAGGTTTAGAAGCTTGGAAGGCAAGCTTCAAAGCTTGTAGGAGAAGCTAGAATTCGGCCAAGAACACAAGTGAGAGCTAGGTGGCCAAGACTCAAAAATGCTCCATGATTTATTTTGAAATTCTTTGATTTGGTTTAGTTAGGTTCATCATATGATGATGAGACCTAGCTAAATCAAATCTATGAAAAATTAGGAGCAAAATGAGTCTAATATGCAAAATTTTGCCTAGGCCCAGTTCTGACCCAATTACTAGTCACACCCTCAAGCATTGCTAAATGTCACCCCTTTTTCCCTACTGAAAAAATACAAAATGAATGTATCAACTAGGGAGGTTAAATAGAGTTAAACTCTCCAAGTAACCTACCTTAAAATCAATATACAAACACTAATAAAAGCAAGTAAAGTGCCTCACAAATACAAAGGCAAAAATAAGCCTATACAAAGAAACTACTATATGTACAAACATATGAAAAAGGTCTTTAAGATCATCCCATTCTTTTTGGTTCTTTTAAGATATCACCTCTTGGATTTCTTGGCCTTGGCCATAGTCTATCAGTATAGGTCGACCTGACCCCTATACCGTGGTTGCTTTGTCATCGGTATAGCTCGACCTTGCCCCTATACCGTGGTCGCTTTATAATCGGTATAGCTCGACCTTACCCCTATACCATGGTCACTTTATACACGTGTTCCTCGACCTTGTCCACACACGGGATCAACTAAGTCCTAGAAGAGAACAACACAACAATCACTCCAAGGGACAACTTCCCAAGGAGGGTTTTTCAACAAATTGGGCTCTCAGAGCACCACAACTATCTCAATCCACACAATGGGATGAGCAACTTCGAAAACATCTCCCCTAGTCCTAGTGATCAACAACTTATCATCACAGCTTAATCAGCTTACAAATCAACAACATAGATCAGCTTAACAACTTATACAACACACAACTTTTCAACTCATAATCTAAATCAACTTTCAACTTGAACAACACAATCAACTCACAACTTTAACAACACAGTTTATCAGCACAACAACTCGTCAACACTATTCAACAACACATTTTAACCACACAACATTTTATTTCAACTTTAAACAACACAATCAACTCAACAGCTTATTAGCTCAACTCATAATTTACAACTCAATTATCCTAAGATAATATCTTTTCAACAGATGGCACAACATACAACTTTTTAGCAACATACAACTTTCCTCTAACAACTTGACAACACAGTCTACTAATAACATCTCATCATACTTCACAACATAAACATGTCCACACATATAGCAACCTTATCAACTTAACTTCAACTAGCTTCAACAATATCATAGATCAACACACAACTTGTAAACAATTTCACAACTTAACTACAACATGCATCTCATTTTCATCATGAAAGCATCACCAACAACATCATTAATAAATTTTTAATCATATGTTAACAACACACAATATTTTCATCACATAACACAACTCATACTACATATTTACAACCCATGTTTCATGCTAACTTAAATACCCAAACAGTACTAATCAACCTAAACACCCAAAATTTCTCAACTCCCATACAACTAATAACTTTACAATCTAGCTTCCCTTACCTGAAGATTGGCTCAAAATAGCCAATAACTGAGAAGAAGTAGAATTTCCCTTCGAAGTTCAACCCGAAACTTCAATCTACCTAAAGTAAGGTTTCAAATCTGTATTTCAAGAAATGACAGAAGGCATTAGTGGTCTAGAGGAGAAAAGGAATCATACAGAGAAATTTGGGAGAGAAAGGAGCTCACAGACCTAGCGACCTTCTCTCTAAAACTTCTCTCTAAAAACTCACATTCTCCTCACTGCCCACAACCCCTATTTATAGACATTCCAGAGTGGCCAAAACGGCCTGTACCGAATCCGAAATGGCCCGTTCTACACCCCTTCATCATGTGCAAAAATCACATGCAGAACAACCCGTTTTAAAATCAGAACGACCCGTTCTGGAACTCATCCAGAACGGCCCGTTCTTCCCTTCAGATCGAGGTTGCATGTGTCAGAGCAAGTACACCTACCAGTCAGCAAAGGACAACGCCTCTATAGCTACAATACCAGGAAGTACCAAGATATCTAGGTCATGATTAATGTCAGATATAAAAGCAAACAAATAGTACAAAAGACTTCGTGAAATGCAGATTCAGCAAGTAAACATTTAATACAAGATCAGATGCATTAAATGCAAGAATCGACGAAGCTTGTGCAAACTAAACAAGAGAATCTAACGATGGCTAGTCAAGCATCAAAACTAGGTCTCCTCACGAATAGAAGAACGTTTAACAAACACCAGATGAGGACTACTACCAGAAAGAGACATTGTAGTATCAGAAGAAAAGCTATGGCGAACATCAAATGAAGCCAGATGATCAACTCTGTTAAAAGAACAGTTAAGGCAAGGCACATCATGAGAACCAGACAATTCAAGCTAATTGAATAGAAAAATTACAATATGTGCACCAGACGGCTGAGTCCAATATCATATGGATGTGTGTCAAGCACAACCTCCAGTGCAACATGAAGAAATGGATCAAGCATGAGACAACAATAAGAAGAAAGTCAATTATGCATAAGACGAAGGACATCATAGACGAAAAGACACTCCAGACAGAAACAATGAATATCTATTCACATTGTTGACCAGATCAAAGAAAAGTCAAAGCATTAAACTCAGACGCTGAGACAAAGGTCAAGATTGATATGCACAGAACCAACAGAAGAAGACGAAGAATGCCACGCAAGCAATTAAAGAATCAAGTCTCAAGAGACAAACCAAGGCATCGTCTACAATCACACAAAAGCTCTCAATGTAAAATGCGTGATCTAAATGAAGAAATGAAGAAGAAGAGAAGCACACAAAAGCAAAAACATGCATGTGTCAGAAAATGTGCATTACTTTTTCTGATAAGGACGATGGCTATATCGCTGCATGACCAGAAAAAGACAAAACAATTCTTAGGTCTCAAATAAAGTCAAACACTACTGTCAACAGGATAGAGAAGAATACACATAATGTCTAAAAACAAGAAGCAACATTTAATGCAAGATCAAATGCATTAAATGAAAGGACCAAACTAGTCATGAACGACTATATCAGCTTCAACGGACATATGCAACGAGCAAATTTTACAAGCCTATAAATATGCAATAACATCAAATCGAAAAAGGTTGTCAAGAAGCAACGAAAGAATGACTATAAGCATTGCCATGGGCTTTCAGCATTAAGCACCAAAAGTAGTATCAAGCCGAAAAGAAAAACAGAGAAATCAGAGATCTACTCCTCATAGTCAAACCTACAATGTATCATTGTATTCATCTCTGTAGTCTAAGGTGTTCCAAGTGTATCTTAGGAATGAGACCTTAGTGAGTGTTGTAATCTTACGTATCCTCTCTGTAAAGAGTAACCCACACACTCAGAATCTCTATAGGACTAAGGTGGTGAAACCTTAGAGAGTGTAGGTCACATATGTATCCTCTCTATGAGAGCAAACCATACACTCAAACCAAACCTGTCTAGCTAATATTGTAAAGACTGAAGAGGCTAGGGAAAGAATACTTGTAAAGCCTGGAGAGGCTAGTCAAAGAATACTTACTGTGAGCCTGAAGAGGCTGAATAAAGAATACTAGCGCTGGTGAGTGAAGCTGGCAGGCCAGGAGTGGTTGACAATACTTGGACCAAGAATGGTTCTGACCTAGGTGGTCCATAATACTCACTGCTAGCTAGAAGTGGTTGATAAGAATATACTAGTGCCGGTGATTGAGGCTGGCGGGCCAGGAGTGGTTGAGAGTACTTGGAGAACCAGAAGTGGTTTAAGAATAGTAGAGCTGGTGAGTGAAGCTAGCCAACCAGGAGTGGTTGAGAATACTCGTGACCAGGAGTGGTGGTGACCGGGATGGTCTAGAATAATCAAGGCCTAGAGAGGTCGAGAATACTTGGACCAGGAGTGGTTCTGACCTAGGTGGTCCATAATACTCAATGCTAGCCTGAAGAGGATGATAAGAATATACTAGCATTGATGAGTGAAGTCAACGGGCTAGAAGTGGTCGATAATACTTATGTACTTAATTGCATATTTAGTGGAACCCTTCAGTTGAAGGAGACTGGACGTAGCTCGGTCTGAGTGAACCAGTATAAAATAACTTGCACTACTAATTCCTATTTCTCATATGCATATCTTCATTACTGATTAAATCTTTGTGAAAAACTTCATCCACCCAAAATCTCTTAGTGAAATCAATTTTCAAACGCAGACACAAACTTTGTTCAATATATATTTAATTAACTGAAAAGTTTTATCTACTGCTTATCTTTAAATGAAACTATCTTGAAATGGAAAATGCAAGAACATTAATCATTATTGTTATATGAAACATTTTCCTTCAGTAGACGATAAATCTTTCAAACGAAATGACTTTGTGATTAAGCAAATTCTGCATAACAATCTGGTATCTAAAAGTGCATTGGACGATGAACATTATTCTTGCGAAAATGGTTTAAAATTTCTTCTTACACACACACACACATATTCAACCCCCTCTTCTATGTGTTTCATGTCTAACTTCATAAGCCTGGCGTGGAATTGAATATACGTGCATACCTTGTGATAGATGATCTTTATATTGATGGATGAACTTGATGTGAATTGATATATATATATATATATATATATATATATATAGATTAATATTTCAAAATTAATGATTATTAATATGCACTTGTAAAACCTGAATTATACACACACAAAAATTGAAAAAAATTGAGAAAAATATTTTTAGTTAGTTGCAAAAATAATGTATAAAATTCAAATTCAAATAAAAATAATGAAAATAACTAAACTAAAATAAATTAGTAAAACAATATTGTATTATAATTTTTTTACCATATTTTATATTATTAGAATAATTCATATTATGTATATGTATTATAATTTTAAAATAGTAAAAATTAGAGGGTGCACCTCTCCACTCTCTTATTCATATATCCTTCCCTACTTACCATAATCACATATTTAATTTGAAATACGTATACATTACTATTTTTTTAAAAAAAAAATTAACAAGTAATTACTCTAAGCGACATTCAACCTAATCTTTTTAAATAAAATCTAAAATTCAAATTTTATATACAAAAATATATAACTAGAATGAAAAACTTCACTAAAAATGATTAATCAAATTTTTTAATAAAAATCAATTATCAATAAATTAGTAGATTAGTCACAACAACTAATATGATTAAAAAAATTGAAATTATTACAGAGACTCCTATGTTCCAATGCTTGTTGCATTATACCGTGTATATATATAAAAGAAATACTGCTTCTTTTTTTTCTCCACTTTTGTTTTTTGTTGGAACCATCGTACCTTACAAGTTATAAACTTATGACTGTTCCAATTATAAATCATTCATTGTTATTAATTTTTATTCTCTATTTTTAAACTTATTTTAATTTTTAAATAAGAGTGATATTTTGTGTTGATATTCATATTTTTCTGGACGTCTTTGCTTCTCAACTAATATGCATATACAGAACTACCTCACTAACTCTTATCCTCACTTTTACATACATTTTAACTATCGTAAACTACTTATTGCACTTTATTTATTATATAGTTACCTTTATACCCTCTCATTTTTCTTATTTAACCTTTTATTTTATTTTGAAAAATATAGAGAGGCACATCTTTTCTCTAGTCTATCCTTATTAATAAAAGGAATTATAGTATGTAATCATTTTTAATCTCTATTTTTTAATAAATTATTATATTTTTTAGATATAATTTTTTATATATTTTATTTAATAACTATTTATAATTTTTTAATATCATATCTATCTATAATTATTACATATACAAAATGTCTTGACTCTAATAATGCTCATCCATGCGATCAAGTTTAATCATTTTTTTTATAAGTTAGCATTTGTTAGCGCCAAGTGGGCCACAGAAGCTGTGTTGGCAAATTATAATGACAATGGGCCACAGATAGCTTAATGACGTACTGGGTCTCACACTAAAATTAAACAGAGTTACTAAATAAAAAATTAATTTTTCTACTCAATTATAACCTACCAACATAGAAAACATTTATTCTTAGATCTTCCTTTTTTACTTCAAAAATATTTTTAACTAACAACTGAGTGTGAATAATATTATACTCGGGTACATTAAGCACGTGATCAAGATTTTAAATTATAAGAAAATCTTATTGAAAGGAAATGACCTACCCATTAGTGATTAATAATTGAAAGATCCAAGTAGTTTTGAATTATTAAGTAAAGAAAATAGAATTAAATTATTAATTTTTATAATTTAATGATAAAGTTGTCATAAATTATTATTGTGTGTTATTATTTAGACAGTGTAAAAGGTCGTTTATTTATTTTTATAGAAATATATAAGCTGTAATGGTTCAATAAAAAATTAGAAACAAAAAGTATTTATATATTTTGTATTTATAATTATAATTATCATATAAAAAAAATATCTTTCCATTGATTTTCACTTTTGTTGTTGGAGACAATTATACCTTCAAACCTACATTTTTGTAACTACATTTTTATTTTTTACTTTTGTTGTAAACAATTATGCCCTCAAACTACTATATATAATGTATAATGATAAAAAAAAAAATGTAAATAACTATTTATTTTACTTTTTTTATTTTATTTTTCAACAAAGACATAAAGTATTTCTTTGTCTTATAGTTGGTTTAATTGATATTGATTATATAATGATAATGATTATTATTTTATCAAAAATCGTTAATTAAAGTGATTTAATACCTATATTTTATATAAAAAAAATTGTTAATTAAAGTGATTTAATACCTATATTTTTAAAGCCGATCTAGTAAAAATAATTCATACATTTATACTTATTAAAAAAATAAAAATTATTACTATCTTTTTAAAATTCTAGGATTCCTTATTAAATTATATTCCACGAAAATGTCATAGATTTCAAGTTGAAAAGGTTGATTAAGCAACCCACGTCTTACTTTGGCAAGGTCTGGATGTTGATCGAAATTAGATTGATTGAAATTTACATTAATCTCTGTCAAAAAGACTTAATTATTTTTGTAAAGTTTTTTTAATTTCAATTAATTATTTTTTCATCAGCAAAGTTTATATAAAATCATTTGCTTAAAAGTTTCTAATTTGTTCCATTTTAAACGCTATATCAATATTAATGATGCACATTAAACTTTTTCTTTAACTTATGTCAACAATAAACTTTACCGTTCTTTATTTTATGATTTTATAGCTCGGATTAATCGACTCGTGTTTATTAGCTTGTTGGTAGAGTTTAAGATAATATATACAAAATTGAATATATTTTTGTTGCCATATTTTTTTAGGAAGGATTAAATTACTTTGAAAGTAATTTTTAATAAAGTTACTTCACTCAATAACTAATGGTATATGTTAAATTTTGATAATTCAACTATTAAGTTAAAAAAATTTAATATATAAATTAAGTTTACAAACTTTTAAACAATTTAAAAAATATATGATATTTCATTATATAAATTTAAATCAACATGTAAAATATTTTTATAATTATTCATCAATTTAAATTATTAGATAGAAATAAATGCTTTCAAATATTCTTTCAAGTAGTCAAATTCTTTCCCTTGGAACTAGATTAATTTCATGCATAGAGATAAATTAGGGTTTAAATTGAAGTAGAACACACATACCTTTATGAATACAACACGGAGGAGGCTACCTCAATAGAGTAAACACGAACAAAGGAGGTTGCGTGGCACATGAACGGAGGAGGTTGGTTGGAACATGAACTACTAGAAGCGCGATAGAAGGAAATCGAAGTCGCGAGAGAGGGAGATTGGAGTCGTACTACTGGGAGCGTGAGAGAGACGAGAGTGGAGGTGCAAGAGAGATGATTGCCATTGTTGGAAGCACAAGAGAGATGAAGCAGAGGCACAAGATATAAAAGAGGGACACGTTTCATCCAATTAGTAATAGGATATTTAAGATTGATTATTTGAGGACCGATTTTATATGTAGTTGTTGGGGTTACTCGACCGAATTTTACAAAACCCACTCGAAAAGGGAATCAAAGGAATACATACCATATAAACAAGTGCCAAGACGCACCATAGGAATGTATTTGAGTATAGCTTGAAATCTATAATTTGAAAGGAGGTTACTTAAAGTTATCTTAGCGGTTTTGAGTAGTTACGTCAAAGTAGGTACCATATGACGTGTCAAAGGAATAAAAACACGTGAGATAAGCAGCTACGAGAGATTATACGTGATTTATGGAAGTTGTGTAGTGGATAACAGTTATATGTCTCACGATGAGCCTATACGAGGACAACCGCTCCCAATCACCCTTATAAATATGAGAAGTAAACTATTTCGCAAGGTCGGAAAACTCATGCTTGGAAACTCTCTCAAGTACTCACTGCATACACATATGGCTTCCGAGCACGAGACCGCTGGGTATGACTTCTTGGCCACTTTGTAGTTTTCTTTTCTTTTCTAGGACTATTTTTAGTATAGTATAGTGTAGTTTCTTAGTTCATGTTCTCTTGATGATATGTATTGTTAGTATATTTGATAATATGTTGTAACTTAACAAATATGCAAATTAGATAATGATATGTATTGTTAGTATATTTGTGGTTCACTCGATCTATTTAATTGTTTTCATACATATAAACAACTTTGTGATAATCATTGATGAGTATCTGGAAATAGGGACTTGCTAACTCTAATTCATTTAACAACTTTGTGAAAGATCATTCACGCATGCCTAAATTGAAATATCTTGCTAGTTTAAACAAAAAGAACTCATAAACGAAATTTCACCACAAACAGTAGTATACAAAATTGGTTCTTAAATAATCGATCTTAAAAGTAGTGTTAGGACAGACCTTTTAAGATCGGGTATAAAAGAACCGATTTTGTATACTACATACAAAATTAGTTCCTAAATAACCAATCTTAAAAATAGTATCAAACATACCTTTTAAGATTGGGTATATAAAAATCGATCTTAAAAGTATTTTTAAGATAGGCTAAAATTTAACCGATCTTAAAAGTGATGACATTATTTACAAAAATGTCACTATTTCACTTTTAAGATCGGTTCTCTCTTAGTCGATCTTAAAATCTTTATTTTAAAAGTGATTTTTGCACTAGTGTCAGTAAATTGCATGTTTAGTTCGGATTGTGGATATTCTTGAATAAGTTGGGAAAAATGGGTGATCTTAATACCTTGATGGTTGCATGTGATACTTTATAAAAAATTTGAGTTGCATGTGAGAAAGGAAGGGAAAACCATGAATATGCAGAAAAAATTCTGCACTCAGTGCTAGAATGATGATTTTGGCACTAGAGCACTAATTTTGGTCGTGGAGCGCTAGAAATACCCCCAAATAAGAGGTTCAAATCAAGATCTAGTGTTATAGTTGCAAAATGAGCGCTACAACGATGAAATCAGCACCATAATGATGAAGAAGGAGGTCTAGCAAAGGTCCAACGTTGCAGCGACAATTGAGCGTTACAATGATGGGAAAAAACTGGGATGACAAAAATTCCACCCTTAAGGGCAATATAGAGTGTTGTAGTGGCGGTGGTATATGACCAAGTTTAAAATTAGTTTATGTACAAATTAAAAATAAATTTTTAAAAAATATGATATTATGTGAAAATACTAAAATAAAATATTTATAAATTAACTTATATAATTTAGTTAATTTTAATATGATACTCTCTTAAATTTATTTACGTTTAAATAACTCGTTAGTCCCATAAAATGAAGGATTTGTAATTTTAGTCCTTTTAAAGAAAAAAAATTATTTTCATTTTTGTAAAATTTTTAAGTTTCATTTTCATCCTTATTGTTAGACTAACTATTATATCTAATAAAAAAACTAAAAAAAAAATTATAGTGAGCAAAATAGAAAATTTGAAAAAATTATAGGGATCAAAATACAAAAGAACTAAAATGAAAACAACTAAATTTTGAAAGAGTGAAAACAACAAAAAAAAATTGTAACAATAATTTAGTTGTAACTTTTTTATAGACACTACTCAAACCTCCTTCTACTATTTTTATTTACGGGGACTAAATATTTCTGAGTTAAAAGTATAAAGTTTAAGCCTTTAAATACAATAATACACTAATACACTAATACATAATAAATAAAAAATAATTGTAACAAATACTTGAAGAAAAGATAAACACTAGAAGGAGGTTTGAGTAGTGTCTATAAAAAATTAACACTTTTTCGAGTAGTGAAATAGTAGTGCTAATAGTAAACAATAGTAGAAAAGGTAAACAAAATACACGATAACTTTTATATTGCTTCATCTCCATCATCGAGACTACTTCCAGTTCTCAATCGAATCGGATTGAATTCCTCTATCTTTAAAAAAGATACAAGTATTTTTTCAACAAACCACTTCTGATTCAAACCTAAGTGTTCTTTGAATTATCTCTCCAAGCAATTTAATTACCCAAGTAATATTTTAACACAAAGTTTCTATAGGCTTTAACACCAAGTATTTTTTTTACAGTCAATCCTCTTAAAACTTAAAAATAAAGTATTCTTTTATAATCAAGCCTTTTCAGGTTCAAAACATTGTTTTACAAACAAGTCTCTTTAGACTCAATCCTATAATAACAATTATATCTAGGTAAAGTTTGACAAGTGTTGTTTCATCTTATAGACAATATGATATACGACCAATTTAGCACAAATGTCTTCATAGAAAGATTGAATAAATATTTTTACAAGATATTCTTTTTTCGTAGTTAATCCATCATTCTTCTTTTTGTTCTTGAAGTTCTTTATATAGAAGTTTGGATGAAGATGACCATTGCAACATCTTAAGGGTTCCTCACAAGCTTACTTCGTTTATCTTCCTTTCAAGTCCTTTGAGATGAGAAGTGTTTATTGAAGCATTAAGTGCTTGTATTAATTCCATTTCACCAAATTATCACTTCTTATCTGATTAAGAAAGCTACTTATCAACTTTAAGAAACCAAGTGGACTTTTTGTGATGTGTGTCAACTATAACACTCAGGTTTAGTAGGGACTCATAAAAATTGTTTTGAGAGTGAGAGCTTGTTTCTTTCTTTCTACTTTTTCTCTTTGACCGAAAATATTCTTCCCCTCTTTCTTCCCTTATTTAGTTGGCTAAAGTAGTGGAGAAGTTTGATTTGTTGTTTATGGCTTGACTTCAAAACCGTATGAAGCGTGTGGGCTTCTTCTCTTCCCCTCTTGGCAGATTTTGGTTCTTCGAAGAGATAAGGGAAGCTAGAACTCAAATCGTTGTTACATTTTGAGTTGCATGTGGTTGGATCATCATCAAAGATATGATTCGTGGTTGAGTAGGTTGATTTTAGTAGATTGCATGTTTAGTTGGGGTGGTGGATGTTCTTGAATGAGTCAGGAAAAAATGGGTGATCTTGACATCTTGATGGTTGCATGTGGTACTTTATGAAATTTCTGAGTTGCATGTATGAATCTGGTAATGAAAATAAGTTGTAGATGGTGTTTAGGAAGAAAATTTGTGAAATGCAGGTGAGAAATGAAGGGGAAACCATGAATATGTAAAAGAACATTCTACACTCAATGCTAGAACGCTGATTTTGGAACTAGAGCACTAATTTTGGCATTGGAGTGCTAAAAATACCCCAAATAAGAGGTTCAAATCGAGATCCAATGCTATAGTAACGAAATGAGCGCTACAATGGTGAAATGAGCACTACAACGATGAAGAAGGAGGTCTAATAGATATCTAGCATTATAGTGGTAGTTTAGCACTACATTAATGGGAAAAAATTAGGATGATAGAAATTCAGTGCTTAAGGGCTAGATTCAGCGTTGCAACATTAATGGCGGTGGTATATGACCGAATTCGATCTTGGAGTCTTCATGAAAGTTGCAGCCATAGATGTTAGATTTACGATGGCTTTGGAATCACCTAAAAAGAGGTCTAAAACTCAAGTTATGACCTTTTTAGTGAGCGAAAAGTCAAGCTAACAAATTTTTTATGTAGATTATTGTGATTTTTGAAGTTTTTAGCATAGTAGATGATGGAATTAGAACTTGAAGTCTTCATAAGAGTTATAAATAATAAATTTATCTTTCATGTGAGATAAAAATGAGTTTGTTTTGGTTGGTAGAACTCTAGTTGTGTTGTATTTTGCAGAAGTGTTGTTGTGTTTTAGTTGATGATTACATGTTACAAAGGTTATATGTTACTTCTTTTATAACATATGGTAACATATGATGTGTTGAGATATTAAATATTGAAATATAATGAATTGCTGATATTTAAATGATGTTAAATGATAATAATTAATGATTAGTACTATTGATGTTGAGTTGTATATTGTTAATTAATTTGATCAAAGTTGAAAGTTGTAAAGTTGTATGTCGTATAAAGTGGTAAAGTTGTGGACATGTGGTTGAGATACATGTCTAAGTTGAGGTACATAGATGCTAACGGTGAATTAAGTTATTTTGAAAGTTGTTTCCCTTTAGGGTCTATGTGGTTTTGGTATGGAAATAATCAAACATATCTTAATTGAATGACTAACCAAGTAAAATACGAAGTTGGGGGTTAAAATCCCTAATATAGTATCAAATGATTATGGTATTTGAAGGGTAGTCAGTAGGTTAATTCCATAAGTGACTTAGTTAAGCTAGCTAATGTCGTGGTAGACTCATGTCCAAACTATTCTACCTTGACATAGTATCATACTTCCTTGTTTAAGTTGTAAAGGTTGATAAATCAAACTAAGTTACCTATATTAGGCTTTCTTATGAGGCCTAATGTTGTCTTATACTTAACTTGATTGAGATAAGTCTAACGTTGTGATTTTTAAGAATGTGCTACTTAAAATGTTCACCTCAATTGTAAGAGATCTCCTTGCTTGACATACGTGACGACACATTAGTTGTTAATATATGTATGTTGAGATGTTGATTATGAATAAGTTGATAAATGTTGAGAATATTGTAAGCTGTGAGTTATACTATTGTCGATCAATGCTTTTGTTGCTTTAGTTGTATTGTTATATAGTTTTTTTCATAAGCTTATCCTTCTTTTTTTCTTGTGATTGAGACTGCAATGACTATACTTGTATGCGAGTAGGGTAAGCTTAGGTGCTTAGCTAGCAAGATGGTAGTTGTTTGGTATGACTCTTTTGATGGAGTCATGTTTCGGAACCCTAAACCAGTATAGAGGACATTTTATAGTTGTCTAGTTGTGATGTATATAGTATATGTACTGGATTTTGTGTTATATATATCCCATATATTTTACCTTATGCATGTTTTTGCTTTCGGTTAACATCGATCTTCTAGTAGTAAGTACGATAACTTGTTGGATCGTTACATCAACAAAGAGCAGGTTCTCCATCAAATTTTATTGACTGTCTCTGTGATTTCACCGATCAACCTATCCTTGTTTCTTGTGTACAACATGACTTCATTCATTTTAACAAATTTATGAGTGTCAATAATCTTTCTTTGTTTGATCTATTAAGGAATTGGTTAGTCATACACTAAATAGTCGTTACTCATAATGAATAATAAACACTTAAGACTTTATGAAGTATAACTATATGCTTCGCTTGATAATGCATCCGTGTCTAAAGATTTGGGCTTTATACTTTGTCTTATTTATATTTTGCAAAAAATATTTCTTTTAAAAAAATCTTATATTTGTTATCATTAAAACTTAAAAGCTTGAAGAATATAAAATCATCTTTTGACTTAAGAAATACATTGATGACCAGCAAAAAAATTTTAAAAAATTAAATACATAACTTCATAAAAGTCATATAATGACTCAATCACTATTATTATAAAAAGTAAATATACTAAATAAGTAGAAAAAAATTAAACATAAAATAAGATAAAGATAACAAAACAAAACATAACATGTGAACATGAAATGATAAGAAAATCAAACAAAAAATGAACAAAATTACATTATAATATCCTTTCTACATTACACTAATGACTCTTATAGATTACATAAATACGAAAAGCCTTATTATTATTATTATTATTATTTTATTATTATTATTAATATTATTATTATTAGTATTATTATTATTATTATTATTTATTGTTATTATTGTTATTATTATTGTTATTATTATTATTTTTTATTTTTTATTATTATTATTATTATTTATTTTTTTTTTAGCAAGTAACATCGATGATGTCCTGTGTTTAAAGTTTAATTTGTTTAGATGGTCACTAAAAGTTAACATTTTTTACTCTATATGAATGGAACTTAAAGTTTAAACTTTATAAATTTAATTTAAATAAAAGTTTAGTCTTTTTAAAATAATATTATTTTAATTTAATCCTTTTAATTCTAATTATTTTAGTTTTAATTCTTTAAATTTTAATTATTTTAGTTTTATTTTATAAATTTTAGTCATTTTCATTTTAATATTTTTATGTGAACCTTTTTACCAACGTTGAAAATTTTATTCTATATATGTGTTGGGGGTAGTAAGGGTATCACAGGAATCCTCAACCAGTATAGAGGACATTTTATATTTGTCTAGTTATGATGTATATAGTATATGTATTGGATTTTATGTTATATATATCCATACATTTTACCTTATGCATGTTTTTGCTTTCGCTTAACATCGATCTTCTAGTAGTAAGTACGATAACTTGTTGGATCGTTACATCAACAAAGAGCAGATTCTCCATCAAATTTTATTGACTGTCTCCGTGGATCAACATATCCTTGTTTCTTGTGTACAACATGACTTCATTCATTTTAACAAATTTATGAGTGTCAATGATCTTTCTTTGTTTGATCTATTAAGGAATTAATTCGTCATACACTAAATAGTCATTACTCATAATGAATAATAAACACTTAAGAGAGACTTTATGAAGTAGAACTATATGCTTCGCTTGATAATGCATCAGTGTCTAAAGATTTGCGTTTATACTTTGTCTTATTTATATTTTGCAAAAAAAATGTTGTTTCTTTAGAAAAATCTTCTATTTATTAACATTAAAACCTTAAAAACTTGAAAGATATAAAATCGTATTTTAACTTAACAAATACATTGATGGCCAGCAAAAAAATTTTAAAAATTAAATGCATAACTTCATAAAAGTCATATAATGACTCAATCACTATTATAAATGCATAAAAAGTAAATATAGTAAATAAGTAAAAAAAATTAAACATGAAATAAGGTAAA